>NC_133666.1:666186921-666486921 GCF_037893015.1 Macrotis lagotis
ATTAGAAAACATTCTTTTATTGGATTGCCAGGCAGCTAGATGACTCAATGAATGGAGCACTGGGTCGAGAGTCAGGAAGACCTGGGTTCCAACCCAGCCTCAGACACTAACTAGCTGTGTGACCCTGGGCAAGTCTCTGTTTGTCCTAATCTACAAGAGATGGAAATGGCAAAGTACAACAAAATCAGACACAGAAAGTCCTGGAAACTCTCTTTTCTTATTATTGCCTGATGAGGAAGAGGCGGGGTAAAGGACTAGATCTGGAGTCAGGGATACCTGACACCTGGGTTCAAATCAAGACTCAAATTGAGTCTTAAGGACGCAATTTAGACATGTGACTCCAGGCAAATCTCCCTACCCCATCAGCCTCAGTTTCCTCATCTATAAAATGAAAATAACAATAGAACCTACCTCCCTTGTTGTAAGAATTAAGTGAGATCTAATGAATGCAAAATGTTCTCTTTGTAAAGAAAAGAGTATTGTGGAAATGTTAGCTATTATTATCATTATTATTATTATTTCATTAATATAATCTTTCAATTCTTCAAACAGAACAGATGAAGAACAAGGAAAGGTATCTGTGTCAATCCCTTGAGCCAAATGTTCAAGTGACCTCTGAGAGTGGTCCAGGCACTGAAATGTCTATAAAAGATGCCAGAGAAAGGACTAGTAGCAGCAGCATTCTGGGATGGTCTCCACTAGGACTTGGCTGCAGTCCAGGGCAATGGGATCCACCACCTGTGTATGCCTTTCCCAGGAATGAAAGAAAAGCAACAGACCACCGTCCCTGGGAGCTGTACCTATGCAGTGACTGAGTCTCCCAGGAATGAATCATGATATAATGTATAGAAGACCGGCCTTGGAGTTAAGTAAAAATCTAGTTATAAATCCTTACTCAGATCCCTGGAGAACAACCATAATTAGTAGTATATACTATTATATTCAGTTGGTGTTCAGTCATCTTTTTTCGTGTCTCACTCTTTGGAGCCCCATTTGGGGTTTTCTGAAGTGGTTTGCATTTCCCTGTCCATCTCTTTTATGGATGAGGAAACTGAGAAACAGGGTGAAGTGACTTACCCAGGGTCACCCAGCTAGCAAATGTCTGAGGCCAGGTTTGAACTCAGGAAAATAAGTCTCCCTGACTCCAACTCAGCACTCTATCCACTGTGCCACCTCGCTGCCCATAATGCACGTACATAATCATTATTTTATAATATATTGATATAATATTTATAATGTATATTATATGGCAGTATATACTTATTGACAGCTCACATGTATACAGTGTCTTAAGTTTACATATCTTTACATACATTTTAATATATTTGCATTGTTGATATATTTGCATATATTAATATATTTACATGTATTAACTCCCTTGATCCTGACAACAACCCCAAGGTATTAGTATCCCGGTTTCACAGATGAAGAAACCGAGGCCCAGTGAAGTGATTTACCCAGGGTCAGATAGGGAGTGCCAGAGGCAGAATTAGAACCCTGGAAAAGGTCAAGGGCTCTTTCCTCTGTACCACCAATGAGACATAATTAGGAGATGCTACTCTGTCCTTGGTGCTGACACAGACCCAGCTCTGCCCCGAAAAAGCTTAAAATCTCAGACAGGCAGAAAGACACTGAGGAAGCAAAAGATCAGGAAAATGGTGGACTTGAAGTCAGGAAATCTGCAACTCCTATGAGTCTCTTTTATACATAAGATGATGAAAAGATTATTTGAGAACCTTCGGGAACTGTATAAATCTTTTTTGTAATATTCAGTCATGTCCAATACTCCATGACCTCATTTGGTTTTTTGGGGAGTGATTTGCCATTTCCTTCTCAAGCTCATTGTGCAGTCCTACCTCACTTGAATCCAATTCACAGGCAAATCCAGATATCAATCTCATGATATTATTGGTCCTCTTTGAGAATGAAGGACAATTAACAGCAGCAGCAACAACATCAGATAAGAAAATGGAGGCACACTGGGATAAGTGACTTGCCCAGGGTCACATAGCTAGTGAGTGTATGTGCAGATCTGAACTCAGGAAAATGAGTCTTCCTGACTCCAGACTCAACACTCCATTACATCACCTAGCTGCTAAATAGCCAATTTCTTTAAGAAAAAAAAAAGCAGAACTCCATAAAAAGATCTGGATTCCAATCCTGTCATTTGATTGATTGTATGATTTGGACAGGTCTCTGGATCTCAGTTTCTTTTTGTGGAAGATGAGGGGACCGGTCTAGATGTACCTCTACCATATCCCAAGCCAATGGTCATCCAGCCTCTGCTTGAAGACCTCCAAGGAGGAAAGGCCTTCCTCCCCCAGGCAGCACGCTCCCTTTGGAGGACAAATTTAATTGTCAGAGGCTTTTTCCCTTCAGAGAGAGGAGGCATTTCATTCACTTGTGTGGACCTTAATCCCTTGGAAATGAATCATCCTGTCTAATTGTTTGCTGTCCTGTCACTGTATATTTATGTATCACCACCACCACTCCTTCTGGTTCTGAAACTATAATCAAATGAATTCTGCCAATGCTGCTGAAAAGGTTGTGCCAATCTACTCTCCACTGGCTTCACTCACCATCCCTGGAACTTTCTCCACCAAAATACCCCGACCTGATCACCTTTGGCCAACATGGGTTGTCTCCCATTATCAGAATGTAAGTTCTTTGAGGGAAGAGGCTATCTTCACTTTTGTATTTCTATGTCTGGCATTTAGCCCAGTGACTTTCAACACTAACTAATCAACACATCTATCAGCAAAGGTTGGCCCATAGTGAAAACCTGATAAATGCTTTTGGAATTCATCATCCATTTCTTTCCCTAAATCCTTCTGAAAATGATCGGTTCAATGCATTGGAGAACCCTCCACATTTCTCCCCTTCTCTCTCATCTTGTTCCAGATTTCTCTCCCTCTCCTTCCTCTCTTCCTTCATTTTCTTTATCTCTCTTCCTCTCTCATCCTCTCCCTCATCTCTCTCTACTCCCCTACCTTCTTTCTCCTTCCTCTTCCTGTCCTCCTCTCCTTTATTCCCTATTCCTCTCCTTCAGTCCTCTTCCTCTCCTCTTCTTTTTCATGTCCTTCTTCTTTCTTTCTTTCTTTATTTATTTATTTCTCTCTCCCTCTTGCCTTCCTCCCTCACTTTCTTCATCTTACTCTCTCTTCCTGCCTCACCCTCTCCTTCTCTGTTTCCCTCTCTTCCCCTCTTCCACCTTCTTCTCCATCCTCCCTCTCCACATCCTTCTCCTCTCTCCCCTCCTTTATTCTTTTAATATTTTATGACTCCCAGCACAAGATACAAACTGGCCAACTGTTCTCTCAATCTCCATTTCTGTATATCCCCTTTTCATTCCTGCCCTTTGATTTATTTGATGACTTTTTAATGTATGTGTCATTTTTGTAATGCTACAGCCTATACTCATTCACCATATATGTTTCCATCACCTACAATTTCAGACCCAGTGAAGTCCTAACTTATTTTACAGATAAATTAAAGGGCAATCTTTCATATTACCAAAGCAACTGAAATCAGAGTTGACCAGGACCTCAGAGACCAAATAGTCCAACCCTCTAGTTGTACAGAAGAAACTGAGGTTCTCTAAAATGAAGTTCACACTGCTAATTACTGGATGGGTAGAAAACAAAAGCCATGTTCCTCACATCTTGCTACTACCATCCTGTGACTTACCAAAATGAAGAGATTCCTTGTAACATCCATGCCCCTGATTTATGTAAATCTAAATACAGAACAATTAGTATTAGTAAGACCAAGGGATGGGGAAAGAGAGCTAGAGCTGAAGTCACTGATCTCTTGATGAAGTCACCATGAATAACTTGTTGCAGCCAACTTATTCCTTGATGTGAAGTCCTTGGGATTTTCCATTTTCCTTTGAGATTTGTCATTTTTTAGGTATTTTTGCAAGGCAAATAGGGTTTAAGTGACTTTTCCAAGGCCACACAGATAGGTAATTATTAAGTGTCTGAGGTCAGAACCGAGCTCAGGTCCTCCTGACTCCAGGGCTGGTGCTCCATCTGCTGCGCCACCTAGCCGCCCCCTGGCCTTTGTCATTTTGATGCTTTCAAAAGTATGGGATAGCCACCTCTCATATGTGTAAACATGGTCTGGCATAGGCAATGGGGTTTTCTCACATTGTGCCACAGAGGAGCCTCCTTCTTGTTTCTGGGAGATGGCGACATGGACAGTTATAGAACATGCAAGGATCATGCGTGTGCTAAAAAGAAGACTCTTTGGTTGACTGTAGAGGTATTCCAGAAGACCAATCAGTGTCATTCAATGCCTTAGTTCCCTTAGGTACTGCAATCAGGGAAGGGAGCAGAGTCTACAACTTTGTCAAGTTTGAAAGGTTCAAAGGGAAACTTGGCATTATGGCATTCCAGAGTTCAGGTCTATAGCCAGCATAGAATTGATGCCCTTGAGATATTAAGGATGTGAGCCTCCCTTGGTTTCCCATAATTCCAGAAGCCAAGTTGAAAGGCAACACATTGATGCCCCAAAGAGCAAAGAGTAAGTTTTGACAATGACCTTTAGGGCTCAACCCAGAAATAGCTAAGACAAAGACTAAGCCAGCAGTGATGCCAACTTTGACAGTGAGCTCTAAGAGACTGATGGTAAGTAGGAAATTT
Organism: Macrotis lagotis; assembly: GCF_037893015.1. Lineage (NCBI taxonomy): Eukaryota > Metazoa > Chordata > Mammalia > Peramelemorphia > Peramelidae > Macrotis > Macrotis lagotis. The sequence continues at coordinate 666,191,565 of NC_133666.1, forward strand.
GAACCAACAGAGACTAGGTGATATAAGAAAGAATAGGTCCCTGAGGCACTGGAGAAAAAGTGTTTCTGTTATATCCTCAAAGGAAATATCTCTTGGTAATAGCTACCCAATGTCAAGTGGATAAACAGAATTGGGATACTAGTCACTGGCCCCAGCAATGAGAGCACATGATCAGTGAAGGTTTGAGTTGATATCCTAGCATCATAGGAGGAATCTTTGGAGGGGGGGGTGTAAATATGGCTGCCTTGGCTCTGAGAAAAAGAGAGGCAGAATGCCCAAATTTTAGAGGTCTGAATCAAATCTCCATCTCTGGAATTTACCTAATCCCACTTCCCTCCGTGTGTTATGTCCCCTGAATTAGAACATAAATTCTTAGAGGGCAGGGACTGTCTTCCATTTCAGATTGCATCCCCAAACCTCTTGTTTCACTCCCACACCCTTATCACAGTATCTGGTACATAAGTATATGCTTACTCATTATTTCAAATGAATGTGTGATACTGTTCAGATAATAAATAGCAGAGGCACAATTTGAACCCAAGGCTCGCCTTCCAATATACTACCTTGCCTCCTTTCTACCAACCAATCAATCAAGTATTTACTAAATATTCTAGTCCTGGGTCAGATCCCCTGCAGCATTCTGGGAAACAAGAATCTTCTCTCAAAGAGTTTACATCTTATGGATGGGACACAATACGGGTGTAAAAAAAATAGCACATACTATGATTTCAAGTAAAGAATGTTAAAAATTAGAGAAAATCAACCAATAAGCATTTCTTCAGGACCTATATGCATCAGAACCTACATATACTAGGCATTGTGAATCCAAAAATCCTGCTCTCAAGGTCCTTTAACATTCATTTGGGGTCAAATGCAACACTGAAATATGTCAATATAAAGTTATATAGATATAATGATGAGGCCCTACAGGATGACATAGTTCATAGACAGCTGGATTGAAAAGATCTGTGTTTAAATCCCACTAGCTAGCTGGATGACCCTGGACAAATCACTTCACTTCTACTTGCCTCAGTTTCCTCTGTAAAATGGGGATGGTAATAATAATAATAATAATATCTACCTCCTAGGGCTATTGTGATGATCAGATGAGATATTGTTTGTAAAGTGTTTATTACAGTGACTGGTATAGAGGAAGTTTTTCAAAAAATGCTCATTCCTCTTATTCTCTCCCTTTCTCTAGTATAAAGCAATTTCAGGAAAGAATGTTAACAGCTTAGGAATTCAACTCAATAGATGAGCCTATGTGCTAGGTCATAAGTTCAATGATGGAGAAGTCAAAGAGAACCAAATTAGCTTCTGCCCCTCAGTGAGTTTACACTCTAGGAAGATGAGACATACATAGATTCTATAAAACGGATACAAAAGATATGAAAAATTAATGCTTTCTTTCCTTTTCCTACATTCACATGGCTATCTTCCTCTGTTTAGGCACTCCTCACCTCTTACCTGAACTACCTGTCTTACCTGTCAGCTTCCTGTCTCTTTCCCTCTCAAAGCCATCCTCCACTTTCAAGAACAATGAGTCTCCTGCTCAAGGACCTCCAATGCCTCCCTAGTGCCTCCAAATCAAATATAAATGTCACAGTTTGGTACTGAAAGTCATTCACATTCTGGCTAACTTTCATGACTCATTGCATAGTATTTCCCTTTGTACTTTGGACTTATTGTCCTTCAAATTAGCCCCTCAGTGAGGTTATACTCTAGGGAGACGATACATCATATATTCTACAGAACAAATACAAAAGATACGAAAAATTAATGTAAGGTAGTTTGGGGTGAGGGGACATTAGCAATTGAGGGGAATCTGAAGAAATCAGGAAGCAGTTTCTAAACTGAACTATAAAGAGAAAACATCAATTCCAAGCTACAGTTCTCTGCCAAGTGAAAAAAATGAGGATCAAGGGACAGGAATTCCAGTAAAATGTTGGAGTGCATCCCTCTCTGAAGTCTGCTCACTACCAGAGGGGGTAATTATCCCCGGGCACTGGTTTAAATCTTCCTTCACTGGAGAGAGGAGCCAGGCTTACCCTCATGACAATGTAACACTAGAGAGGATTAATGGAATCAGAGATTTAGAGGCATTCTAGAGGTCATTGAGTCCAAGTTGGAAACTGAGACTTAGAAAGATGAATTTGCTCAGGATTGAATAAGTGAGTAAGTATCTAAGGCAGGATTTGAATTTGGGTCATCCCTCAGGTCTCAGTATCTCTCTCCACTACAGGGTGCTGCTTTCTCCAAGTTCTGGACTACCACCACCCAAATGTTCTCTCATTTCAAAGAAGAGGAAAATATTCTAGAAATGCTAACATTAGACAATGGGAGGAGATTCTATTTACACCTGCAGCAGCCCAGTCTTGAAAAACGCATTTGTGGAAAAGCAAATCTAGCTGACTGTTCAGACAAGGTGCTATGGGACTCATCATCTCTCTGCTGATTTCACGGAATCAACTGATGTTAGACCTTTAGAAACTTAAGAAACCAGAGTCTGAAAGTTCTTAAGCTGGGGTTGGTGGATCGATTTTAGGAGGTCTCAGAATCTGAATGAAGAAAGAACACTTCACACCCCAATTTTCCCTTATCTCTGACTGAAATTTAACATTTCCTTCGATTGGGAATGTAGGCAACAAATATAATTCAAGGAAGGGGCCCATAAGCTTCTGTCAGTCAATGGATATTTTGTTCAGTCATTTCTCAGTCATGCTTAACTCTTCATGGTCGCATTTGGGGTTTTCTTGGTAGAGACACTGAAATGGCTTATTATTTCCTTCTCCAGTTCATTTTACAGACCAGGAAACTGAGGCAAACAGAGTTAACTGACTTGCCCAAGATAACAAAGTAAGTATCTGAGGTCAGATTTTTTGAGTTCATAAAACCAAATGCCTATTATGTGTGAGATAATGTCCAAGTTCTCAGCAAAGTTTAAGAACACTTGATCTGGCCAATCTGTTCTTTCTACAAATAGACATTTGAGGGTCCGAGAAGTAAAAGTATGTATCCAAGTCCATGAAAATAGGGAAGGAGCAAAAGTGGGACTCGAACACAGGTTCTTCAAGGCTGCCAGGGAGGCAGTGGGGGCCCCTCAGTAAATATCTTCAAGAAAAGTCTGGGGGCAGCTAGGTGGTGTAGGGGGTGTCGTAACTGCATAGTGGATAGAGCACCAGCCCTGGAATCAGGAGTACCTGAGTTCAAATCCAACCTCAGACACTTAATAATTACCTAGCTGTATGGCCTTGGGCAAGCCACTTTTAACCCCTTTTGCCTCACAAAAACCTAAAAAAAAGTCTGAACCCCTTGCTTCCTTTCCTTTTTCTCTGCTCACATGGCTTTCACCCTTAATTTAAGCCCTCTTCATCTCTTGCCTAGACTATTGCAACAACTTAATTGGACTGCCAACTTCCTGTTTCTTCCCCTCTTCCCCCATTTTCCACCTTTCAAAATCTCTCTCTCTCTCTCTCCTGCTCAAGAACCTCTAATGCCTCTCTATTTCCTCCAGGTCAAAATATAAATTTTATGGTTTGGTATTTAAAGTCCTTCACAGTCTAGGTAACTTTCATGGCCCATTGCATTTATTCCCCTTTGTACAATGGACTTATTATCCTTCAAATATGACACACCATCTCCAGCCTCCATGCCTTTGTACACTATCCCACTATCCCAAGGTACTCCTTCCTCACTTCTACCTCTTTAAATCCCTTACTTCTTTTAAGGCTCAGCTCCCACAATCTTCCAGTGGAAAGCCTTTTCTGATCCTCCTATCTGTCAGTGTCTTGTTCATCTCCAAATTAGGGTTATACTTCAAAGGTACATAATAAATGTTGTTGAATGAATAATTAAATGCCTGAATGGTTAGTATTCCTTCCATCTCCAAATTAAGGTTATATTCTAAAGGTATCTAATAAATGCTTGGTGATTGATTGATTGAATGAATGAATGAATGATCGGTGTTCTCTCCATCTCTAAATTAGGATTATAGTCCAAAGATATTTTTTAGATGTTCATGGATTAATTGAGTGAATGTTCAGCATTCTCTCCATCTCTAAATTAGGATTATATTCTAAAGGTATTTAATAAATGTTTCTTGATTGAATGAATATATAGTCAGTAGTCTCTCCAACTCCAAATTAGAGTTATATTCTAAAGGTATCTAACATATGCTTATTAAATGAATGAATGAACTCCACAAATTAGGGTTATAGTCCAAAAGTATTTAATAGATATTTGTTGTCTGAATGAATTAATGAATTGTTCTCTCCATTTCTAAATTAGGGTTACAGTCCAAAAGTATTTAATAAATGTTTGTTGATGGAATGAAAAGTGAAAGGTCAGTGTTCTCTCCATCTCCAAATTAGAGTTATACTTCAGAGGTATTTAAGGAATGCCTACTGAATGAATGAAACATTGAGTTTGTGACAGAATAAGTCTGGCTTCTGACAGACTCAAGTCTCAAGGTCATCAGATCCCAGACTGAGGGGTTATATTTTAGCCCATTGTCAGTAGATCCACTAAAGACTTTAGAGCAGAAGATTAACATGTTCAGATCTTTGACATGGAATGATTTGTAGCCATGGGAAGGATGGATTCAAAGGGAGGAGTAAGTAGAACGGCAAGACTAAACAGCAGGACATCACAATAGTCCAAGTGATTCAAGGCTGAACAAAGATGGAAAGAAGGGGGACAAAAGCAAGCAATGTTGTAGAGGGGAAACCGATAAGACTTGTGAATTGATTATAATTGGGGAGAATGGATGGAAAAATAGAAAATGACTCCAAGGGGATGAACTTGGGGAAGTAGGATGATGGAAGGGGGTATAAGCATTTGTGAAGTGCCTACTATGTTCTAAACACTGTGCAAAGAATTTTATGATTATCTCACTTAACCTTCACAGTAATCTTTGGAAGTAAGTACTATTATTATCTCCATTTTATAGTTGAAGAAACTGAGGCAGACAGAGATTTAAGTGTCTTACCCAAGGTCACACAGCTAGTAAGTATCTAAGGATAGATTTGCACCAGGTCTTCCTGACTCCAGCCTCAAGCTCTATCCACTGAGCAACTTAGCTGCCTCTAAGGCATAGATGATATTATGAGTCAGGACTCTAATGGAATTGGGGAGGTTTAAGGTGGCCTCCAAAGCCCTACCCCAGCAGTCAGGATTGTTATAAGCTGATATACCATGGAACAGACCCAGAGTAGTTTGAATAACTTTGCTTCATTTGGGACTATGCCCAAAGGGCAATAAAACTGTGCCAACAATCGTACTATTAGGTCTGTATCCCAAAGAGATCACAAAAAAAGGATAAAAAAACCCACATGTACAAAAATATCCATAGTCGCTCTTTTTATGGTACCAAAGAATTAGAAATTGAGGGGATATCGATTGAGAAATGGATGAACAAGTTATGATATATGAATGTCATGGAATACTATTATTCTATAAGAAATCATGAGAGACAGGACTTCAGAAAAGGCTGGAAAGACTTATATAAACTGAGGCTGAGTGAAATGAACAGAACCAGAAGAACATCATACATACCAACAATAACATTGAGTGATGATGGACTTGTTCATTTTAGCAGTACAATAATCAAAGACAATTCTAAAAGACTTGTGAGAGAAAATACCATCTAAATCCAGAGAGGGAACTGTGGAGTTTAAATGTAGACCAAAGTTTACTATCTTCAATTTTCAAAAGTTGTCTAATATATTATGTCACTTTTTTCTCTCTAATTTTTTTCTTCCATTTGGATTTGAATCTTCTTTCACAACATGATTAATATGGATCTATGTTTAGCATAATTACACATGGAGAGCTTATATTAGATTGCTTTCTGTCAAAGGAAAAGGGATGAAGAGGGAGGAAGAAAAACATAAAACTCAAAATCTAACCCAAAAAATGATTGGTGAAAACTACCTTTACATATTGTTGGAAAAACAAATAAAATAAAATAAAAAAGAAGAATTAACTTTGCCTCTAGGTGGATTGATCTAGGCCCTATGGCCAGAGGTTTACAAAGTCATCTCTAGGACACAGATAAGGAGCTCCCATAACCCCTTCACAAGCTTCTTCAGTTGCTTTGCACTGGTTTCATATCCTACATGTTACTAGATGTTTTATAATGAAAACTTCATATCTTAATCCTCTGCTTCTGAGTGGTCCATTGCACCAGATGTGTGTCCGTAACCAGGACAGATGGCGACAACCTCTTTTAAAATACAGAAGTTAGGAGTGGGGGCAGTGGGAGATAATCAATTCTATTTGGGATGTGTTGAGTCTGAAATGCCTACGGGACATCCAAGAACAGATGTCCAATGGGTGGCAGATAATAAAAGAAATAAAAAGGAAAGCATTTTCAAAAGTTTGACAAAATATTTGCAAAGTTAACACCTCACTTTAGTTTGAGGGAAGATCGGGGCTAAATGTGCACAGATTTGGGATTTACCTCTGTACCCTTAAAGCCACAAGGGCATATGAAACCAGGACAGAAATGAGTAAAGAGAAGAGAATCAATCACAACAACCCCAAGGACAACCATGGACAAGACGATTTATCAGAATAAATTGGGAAGGATCAGCCCAACCAGAAGAAAAAGAACCAAAAGACAAAGACGTCACAGAAGTTAAGGAAGGAACGATTATCCAGAAAGAAGTTGCTAACTGCATTAACTGTGCAAAGAAGTCCTATAGGAGTAAGACTGAGGAAGAGGGTAGAACATTTAGCAGTTAAGAAATTATGAGGGGCCACATAGCAGGGTGATCTTTGGGTGTCTGGGGCTGGATTTGGACCCAGGTGCTCCTGGCTCAAGGGCCAATGCTCTGTCTGCCACCCAGCCACCCCTACTATCAATACTATTTTATTTTATTTTGGGTCTTTTTTTCCTTCTTTTTGGTTTTTGCAGGGCAGTGGGGATTGGGTGGCTTGCATGTCACATGGCTGGGTGATTATTGGGTTTACGAGGCTGGATATGGACTCGGGTGCTCGTGGCTCCAGGGCTGGTGCTTCATCCATTGCGCCACCTGGCCATACCTACAATTATTACTATTATTTTTTTCAATTTAAAAAAAAAAGAAGAAGAAATTATGAGGGGCGGCTAGGTGGTGCAGTGGATAGAGCACCAGCCCTGGAGTACCTGAGTTCAAATCCGACCTCAGACACTTAATAATTGCCTAAGCTGTGTGACCTTGGGCAAGCTACTTAACCCCATTGCCTTGAAAAAAATTAAAAAAAGAAAGAAAGAAATTATGAATACAAGGACCAAGCATGAGCCCAAAGAAAAGATATGACACAAAATCATATCCTAATTCTTTGCAGAAATGAAGTCCAATATTGGGGAAAATTACATTTTACATTTTTTTGACATGGTATCATAGCTATAGACTTGGAAAGGACTTTAGAAATCATCTAATCCAACCCCCTCATTTTTACACATTAGGAAACTGAGGCACAATAAAATTAAGTGGCTTGCCCAAGATCTTACAGGTTGTGAGTAGCAAACTCAGTTCATCTGAATTCAAACCCAGCCTTCTTTTCACTGCACTGATGTCTCTATGCTGACAAGTTTTGTGAAACTTTTTTTAACCTCTTTTATTATTCTTTATTATAAAAGATGCTGCTCTGAGATGGTGTTCTGTAAGAGGATGCACATAGTGGGAAATGTTGGTGATATAAAAACAAAAGATAGTAACAAAAAAAAGTTTGAGATCACTGATAATGTTGGAGAGAGCCCTCTCCAGGGGGAAAGATCAGAACTAAGAATGCAAAAAAATGAGCAATGAATGAGAGGTAAGGAAAGGGAGATGAATATGGACAGATTTTTCTGAAAATTTGGCTATGAAAGAAAAGATCATAGGCTCATAGGTCTAGAGCTGAAAAGGTCCTCAGAAGTAGTCTCCAACATCCCCTTTTACAAAAGAGAACCTGAGGTCTAGAGAAAGAAAAATTGAAAATTGAAGGAATGAATGAGATAAATTTCCAAGAAGGGATGGATCAAGGGCACAATGGAAGGCCTGGCATCGGCAAGAAGGCCTACCTCTTCCTCAGAGACTGGAGCGAAGGAAGGGAGAATGGGTGAAAATAGAGAGGAGTTTGGAGGTGTGAAGCTGAGAGATAAAGGAGCTTATAACAGATGGCCTGGCTTTTCCTCAGGAAAGTAGGAGGCAAAGACATCTGCTGAGATTGGGATGCATGGTGCTGGGGGCTGGAAGAAAGATGAGCGACCCTTCCAGAGCCATTTTCTAGTTAGAAATTCCAACCCACCATGTCTACGTGCCACCCTCAGAGGCCAAATTTACCTCCTTACGTCATGATCTCTTCTATTTCACCCTATTCATTCCCTATACTTTGAGTATTTGTATATAGACATTAAAGACCATGTGTTTTATTGTTGGCTATCTTCCTAGATATGGACTCCTATGAATTAACAGTCCCTTATTATGCTATTCCCCTTCTTCCTATGTTGTTTCTGCTATTCTCCATGGTACTAAACTTGGCAGATCTTTGAAGGATGTTCATCCTCCTCCAACTCAATTTAAAGCTTTCTTGAGCAGATTTATAAAGTCATTCATAGGTTCATAGAATTAACACTGGAAGGAGCCTCAGAAGCCATCTAGTCTAGCCTCTGTGTTTTAACCAATTGGGATGCGGATGTAGAGAAAGCTCATAGGCTCACAGATCTAAGATTGAAAGAGACCATCTAGTCCAATTCTTTTATTTTATAGATGAGGAAACTGAGGCACAAGGAGATGAATTCCCAAGAATGTTTTAAACAACTTTTAAAGGCTATTCTACCCATAATTTCAATACTTTAAATCATGGTAGAAAATCCAACACAGCTTGATGGCTGTACATAAAATGCCAGATCTAGAGTCAAAAAGACTCATCTTCATGAATTCAATTCTGCTCTCTGACACTTACTTGCTGTGCAACCCTGGGTGAGGCAGTTAACCCTGTTTACCTCAGTTTCCTCACTTGTAAAATGAACTGGAGAAGGAAATAGCAAACTATTTTAGTATATTTGCCAAGAAAATCCCAAATGGGGTCACCCAAAGTCAGACATCACTGAAAATGATAGAACAATGAACAAAAATCCAAATTTTGACGTCATCTTATTAAATTGCTCTTTACTTCCCAAATCTAGCTCTCCATTGTGAATCTCTTACTTTTCAAGGTTAGAAGTTTTGAAACATCACCTTTGCCTCAGAGGCCTTCAGTTTGGGTTAAAGGATTTGATGGACCCATTATTTCATCAATGAAGGGAATGATCTCTCAGAACATAACAGATCCATGACTTTTTTTCCTGTTTTTAAACTATTCCTATTGGACCAATAATTTCATCAATTTGAGTTTCTAATGAGGAACTTTCTACCAAAGCATGTCAGCCCCTGCTCTTCCACAGACAGACTTAGAAGGAAGCCTTAAGCTTTGACAAGAAAAAAGACATATTACTCAGAGTCACATAGCACCAGTTCTGTTTTTGGATGGAAACAGAATCAAGTCAATAATCAATTATTGTTTGCCTGGCACATAGCATGTGATATAAAAATATTAGCTATTATTATTGTTGTGCCAATACTTCTAAATATAAACCATAGATTTAAAGCTAAATAGACCATAGATCATAGATTTAAAGCTAAAAAGACCTTAAAGATCACTGAATCTAACATACACACACACACACACACACACACACACACACACAAATTTTGCAGATGAGGAAACTAAGCCTAAAGTGTTTTACCCAGGGGAAAAGGAAGGATCATAGGCTCATAGATCTAGAGCTGAAAATATCCTCAGAAGTAGTCTAGCCCAATCTCCCTTTTTACAAAAAAGAAATAGAGGTCTAGAGAAAGCTTAAAGATTGAAGGAATGAACTAGATAAATTTCCAAGAAGGGATGGGATCAAGGGCACAATGGAAGTGAGTAAATATTTAAGTCAGGAGCTGAAATCAGAACTTTTTGACTGGACATCCAGCCATCTCACCTTCTAGCTGCCTCCACACACTTGCTCCTTAATATGCCATAGAGAGAATACTCCAAAAATATTTGGAGTAGCACCTTTTTGTGGTTGCAAAAAACAGGAAACAAGGTAATTCCTTCCAAAGATGGAAGAATGGCTAAACAAATTATGCTTCATGGATTTACTAGAATATCCCTGCATCAAAAGAAATAATGAAGACAAAGAATTCAGAGAAGCATGGGAAAATTTATACAAACTGATGCAGAGATAAGTCAGCAGAACCAAGAAACCATCATACTCAACAAACTACAGTTGCCAGACTTTATCTCCAATGGGGGTGCTTCCCAGGAGGATGGCAAAAATAGTTATATGTGAATACATATTTTTTAAGATTATACATACAATTATATATAAAAGGACAATAAAGGGTACCTGGAAAACGTATGGGTATACTGATTGAATAGCCCTGGAGAAAAAAAATTAGAAAAGATATTTCCTTCCATTCTATGCAGAATGTATGATATAGAACATTATAAAGTCAGGTTCAACTGATACGTAGCTTAGTTTTTCAAGTGTTTTCCTTTCTTCTCTCTTCTTTATTATAAGGAGTGTTTTTCTGGGAAGGAAAGTGGAAGGCAGGGGATTCAGTCAGAAATTAAAGTGATATAAAAACAAAGGAGTGAAAAAATGAATAAAAGATGATTTATGTGCTTGGCACATGCTAGGCACTATTTTAATAAATGCTGGCTGACTGACTGATCACAATCTGTCTGTGAATTAATAAATATGGAGGTATTTGAAACACATAAAGTTTAGATCACTCACCAGGTCATGTAACTAGTAAGGAAATAAGATAGTGATAATATCTTGAGAGGAGCTAGGTGGCACAATGGATAGAGTTCAAATCCAACCTCAGACACTTACTAGCTGTGTAATCCTTATTTGTATTTGCCTCCATTTCTCCATTTCCTGATCTGTAAAAATGAACTGGAGAAGAAAATAGCAAACCTCTCCAGTATCTTTGCCAAGACCCAAAAGCAATCACAAAGTGTCTGAAACAATTGAGCAACAACAATGCCTCTGTATTCTGCCCTGGTCAGATCACTGGGAATACTTCTCTGGGTTATGAGTGTCAGAGTTTAATTTTACTTACTTTGTACAAAGTATTGGAGATGCTAATGGGAGTTCACATTCTAATGAGAGAGGTGACACATTAGGGAAGATTTTAACTGTAAGTCAAATAGAAATGTCCAATGGTCCTTAAGGTTCAATGACAAGACAGATGATAATTCCTCTTTTTAATGCAATTTCTACTAATAAAACAACTTCAATTTCTGATATAAAAATCTTTGACAGCAACAAGGACTTTGGTGACAAGAGCTTTCCTTCCTGGGTCTTCAGCAGCCATAGCTACAATAGCTATTAGGAGTAGTTGCCAGACTTTATCTCCAATAGGAGTGCTTCCCAGGAGGATGGCAAAGATATTTATATGTGAATTTATATATATATATATATATATATATATATATATATATATATATATATATATTAAAGATTATAATACAACTATATATGCATTTATATGAACATATGTATGGATATGTCTGAGTATACATATATAATATATAATTTTTAAAAGAGATTTAAGAATTACTACATAACTGTTAGGGTTCTTCCCATCACCAGAGTCAGAGATCAGTCTATGACCAGAGCTAAGGTTTAGTCTACTTCTCAGTTAGGACCCAACTTGGATGGGGTTATGGCCAGGTCAAGGTTCAATCTGACACCAAGGGCTAATCTCTGTCTGGGACAAGGAATTTGGTCTGTGACCAAGTAGGAGTGAAAAATGTCCATACAAATTATATTTTTCAAAAACCTATTATGGATACAAGTGACCATTTGGCCCTTCCATCTGTTTTCACTCACTTTGGATAAATGATCAGCCCATCTCCTTTTCTGGCTATGTTCATCCACAATGTTGTCTCTTATGCCTTTTCTCTTTCTTGATAACTTGTCATAACTCAGTGACACCCACCGTGATTTTTTTCATTGGCTTTCACTATTATTTGGGGAATCTCTTCATTTCCAGTCATACAATATCAGTGGAAAATACAGGTGTTATAAAATGAGTTCCAGTGACCAGGATAAACTTTATGTTCCATTAGCACTATGCAAATGAAAATAGAGAGGACTTACCCAGATGCCCAAATTGGGTCAAGCTGTCTATTGGTACCAATACTTTTTAATACTGCTGTCTATTCTAGTACATTGGTTGAGTGGGTAGAAAGGATTCTAAACATAAATAATACATGAGTATTCAAAGGATCAATGATTTTGTCTAGATGGAGAGATTTGACTAGATGTTGGAAATTCTTCTCCCCAAATACAGATCAGAGTCAACTGGCCTTCAGGCTTCTCTCCCAAGACATTCATCTCCCACTTCTATACCCAGAATCCACTCTCTCCTCTCCTTTGTCTCTTGAAAAATTTCAAGTTTCAGTTCAAATACCACCTCCTATGTGGTACATTTCTAGAGATCCACAACAGCTGCTGATGTTTCCAAAAAAAATACCATTTATTTGTTACATATGACTCTATGTATACACATTGCCTCCTTCCAGAAAACATAAGCTCCTTGAAGACAGGGATGATTTCATTTTTGTCTTTGTTTATCTAGCACTTAATAAACACTTATTGATTAACTAATTGATCATAATCTGTAACAATAAAAGTTAAGTAGTTTAGCCAGGGTCATACAAATAGTAAGGTTCAAGGCAGAACTTCCTAGAAGAAGGTAGTAATAAATCCCTCTGTATTCTGCATTCATCTGAAGCACTTGGTTAGGTTCTGAGTTACCTAGTTTGGGAAGCACATTGTTGAAAGGGAAACCATCTAAAAGAGAGCAGCCAGAAGGATGAGGGACCTTGAGCCCAGGATTTGAGGAAGACATAAGAGTTGTCTTAAGAATCTGAAGGATTGTCAAGGTAAGAGAATTTAGACTTCTCTTGAACAAAACCTCCCCCCCAACCTATCCTAGCTATCTGTCCCTATTGATTTGCCTGTTTTCTCCCCTGTTAACATGTGAGCTCCTTGAAAGCAGGAACTTTGGGTGATCTCCCTTTCACCAATGTGTTTTCCAAACTAGGTAACTCAAAAAACCAGCAAATACTTCTGTTGAATGCAGAATACAGAGGGATTATCACCACTTTCTTCCAGGAAGTTCTGTCTTGATCCCTTTGTCTTTCTTTGTTTGCCCAGAGGCATACATTGGCACAATGTGTGGCCCCAAAGTGGGTTCTTAATAATTGCTCATTGACTCGACTTTTGTTTCCATTAAAGACAGAACCAGTAAGAATTGGCAGAAGATGTGGATAATCGACAATCAAAATGGGCAGTCTTGGGAAGTCATAGGCCCCTTTTCCCTAGAGGTCTCCAATCATGGCTTGGACAACCACTTGTTAGGTATTGCATGGTGTCCTCTCATGTATAGGCTTTCCTACATGGCCACAAAAGTGCCTTCCAGCTCTGAAATTATGTAAACCCCATTCTTCCTAACTCTCAGTCTAACACTCTACCCACTATACCATGCTAGCTTTAAATAGAAATAGCAAACATTTAAAAATTGTGAGTCTATGATTTCATGATGTAGAGATTTCCTCCACTGATGCATTTGACAACCTATCCATGGTCCTTCCACAGGAGATCCAACCAATGAACTAAGGAGCCATCCTTGATTTCTCCTTTCATCCATCAGTTATCTCTTTCCCTCACCACTTAATGAGAACATCTTTTTTATTCCTACATTCCCCTGAACATGAATAATAATAGGTCATAATTTACCAAGAAGCCCTTCTTTGGTCCATGCCACTTGTGTACATATTCCCAAGGGCCAAGAGGCACCAAAAGGGTTAATGCAGGTTAATTCACCAGAACAATGGGGCTTTGAACGACTGCCCAACTCCCCAGGCCTATATCATCCTCCTTAATAAAATACACCAAATCAAATTGAACTCTATTGATTTTTTATGTAACTATTTTGGAGTCGAGGCCTAAAGAGACAGTATTGATCAGCTAAGGAGTCAGATGTCAGGGAACAGAGGTCTGCAAAGCAGGTTTTTTGCCAGGTAATTTGGTGAAGAGCAGACTCTGAAATTAAAACCCCAAGAAAAACGGGGACCATTTTCCCTCCACTGCTCTTTCAACACTCAACATTTACATCCCGTGAAGTGACAAAAGAGCGAGCTCAGAGCTAATAAATAAAGAAAAACTCCCATCTCCTATAAATCTGAGCTGTTTGAATCTCTGGAGCACATTTCCCACAAAATATCTTTCTAACCAGTCCAAACACCAGCATAATATACCATATTATACCATAATATACCATAAAAACTGCTTGTTTGTCGTTTTCCTTTGTATTTGAAGAGGGCCAAAATGAAATCAGGATGTCAGAGTCAATGTACAGTTTGCCCAAGTATAGTTAATCAGACCAATACGAGCATGGAAGGCTCTACTACAAGTCGGCCACAAATAGTCTATTTGAACATTTGGGTTGGAAATGTCATAGAAATAATTTGGTCCCAAGACAGCACATGAGTCAAGAAAGACATCTGGATCTGAGTTTCAGCTCTGAATTGTTTCAACTCTACCATGAGGCTCTCTGACTGGTTCTGCAAACATGGGTAAATTATTTAAATTCTGTGCCTCAATTTCTCCACTTACAAAGTGAAGATAAGAATGCACAAACATCAGAACAACTCTATGGGTATTAAATACAGCATGGTATGGTAAAAATTAGATCCTGGATCATAAGGCTTAGAATCTGGAGCCTAGTTCCTCCCAAGTGACCCTGAGTAAGTCCCTTCCTCTTCTGAGCCTTGACTTTTTCACTTTTTAAGTAAATGGTCTGTAAGTTTTCTTATGAAAGAAGCATGAGAAGATTTACATGAATGAAAGCAAAAGAAAGTAAACAGAATCAGGAAAACAATATATACAAAAACTACAACAATGAAAATGGGAAGTTTTTATGAAAACAACAGCAAAAAATGCAAAAATATATGCTGTGAAATTAGAATGGCCAACTTTGACCCCAAAGTAGAGACAGCTTGAAATAACAAAATGTACCTGCCTCATTCCTTTGCAGAAGTGAGAGATGATGGCAATAGAACAAAGTATATGATGTTGACTTTTTTCATTGTATTGATTAGTTTCCTTCTTTTGCATAATAAGGATATTTCTGAGGGGAATGTTTTATTGGGAAATGCCAATGATGGTAAAAATAAAAGATATTGATAAAATACTGTGCTTTTAAATTTTTTTCTTGTTCTAAAAATGCAATGGCCATAACAGAAAGATCACAGAGCTTGAAGACAGAAAAGACAAGTCAGATTCAAATCCTAACTCTGCTAATACTCTTCAACCTGTGTGATCTGATCATTCTGCAGGCTCTTCCTCTGAAAATCAAAGGGGATTTGATGAGATTATCTCTAAGGAACATTCCAGGCCTACATTCTATCACCCCAATGTTTTATGCTTCTAAAGGAGATCAACATGTAATATGTTTAATATAAGGCATGATTGTCACAATAAACAAAACCCATTAAAAATATTTCAAAGCAAATCTAGATAGGGAGTAATTCAGTAGGCAAAGGGTGTGAGGAGGGAGGGGGAAGTATTGTGTTAAACACTTTATAGATAAGATCTCATTTACTCTTCACAAGAGCCATGTGAAATAAAGGCTCTTATGACCCCCCAATTAAAGAAATAGAGGCAGACAGCAGTTAGGTGACTTGCCCAAGATCACCCACCATTTAAATGGGTGAGGTGGGATTTAAACTCAGACCTTCCAAACCCCAGGCCCAGTGTTCTATCCTTTGTACCATCTGCTAACTCATTTTTTTATTCTTTCCCAGGGCTAGGGAGACAAAAATAGTAGAGACTGCCCCTACTTGGCCTAGTTACAGAAATGGTCCCCTTCTAATACCCCATATCTCTTATAGATGTTTCCTTATAGGTATCAAGCATCGTCTACAAGATAATAAAGTCCTAGCTTTGAAATTGAATTCTAGAGCATTTCCTGCTCCCATCTATCTATTAATAAGCATTTCTTAAGCAACTGGTATACAAGTGCTTTCCAGGAGCAGAAACAGGTGAAATCCAGAATATCAAGCTTCCTAATGCACAGATCTGACCATGATACACTCCTAATTTAAAGATTTACTGGTTGCTTTTTACCTCTAGGGTAAAATCTAGATTTAGAATTGCAGAATCTCAACTTTGCAAAGAAGCTGTCAGTAGCCATGTAATCTAATATACAACCCCAAAATGGATCCATTCCACAATGAGTCTGACAAATAGTCTTCTATCTTCTGCTTGGAGACCTTCACAAAAGAGAGCTCCTCATCTCTCAAGGCAACCCATTCCATTGGGGTTAGGTCTAATTATTAGAAAAAATGTCCTTATTTGAAGTACAAACTTGCCTCATTTTAATTGTTTATAGTTCTTTTCACTGGAGACAAACAGAACAAGCCTAATCCTTCTGTCCAACAAGGATCCTTCAAACCGTAGAAAACCATCAATGTTTCCTCTCTGAGATTTTCTCTCCAGGCTAAATATTCCCTTGATCCTTCAACCAAGGCATGAGAATAAGACATTTCCCAAGTTATTTGCCTTTCTCTGGCTTTATTTCTAGCTCAGTTTCCTTCCTAAAATGTATATAGAACTGAATATATTGTGACTTCAATAGGGTAGGGTGTAATGGGATGATCACAGAACCACAGAAGGAAAGTTCAAAGGGCCTTCCATGGACAGTAGTTCAACCTATTTTCAAAAAAAAAAATTCCCCTAGAACCCACTCAACAATGGTCGTCCAGCACCTGACTGAAGACCTCTTGAGGCAACCCATTCCCCTTGGAGACATTGCTCAAGGTCAGGAAGTTATTCCTGCAACCTCATGATATTATCCATGGTTGAATTAGCTTTTTTGACTGCCATATGATATTATTAACCCAAACTGAGCTTGAGATCCACTAAAACCCCAAGATCGTTTTAATGCTCTTTAGTCACACAACTAGGTGGTAAACTACACTTGGAATCAGGAAGACTCATCTTCAGGAGTTCAAATCTGACCTCAGACACTTACTTAGCTGAGGGACCCTGAACAAGTCACTTAGCATATTTCTGTAAAATGAATTAGAGAAAAAATGGCAAACTACACTAATATTTTTGTCAAGAAAACCCCAAATGGGACTGACAGAGTTACACATGACTGAAAGGACAACAACAAAACTTGCATCTTCCCCATCTTGTACAGGTGTCATCAATTTTTGAAACCCATTTAAAACTTATTAGAAAATCCTATACAGCCTAGTCCACCTTTCCAGATTTCATTCCCATTACTAACCATCACTGTCCAGTCAAAGTGTTCTACTTGGTATTCCTATGGGATTCCAACTCTTATTTCTATTCTTTTCACAAGCTTTCTTCCATACTTAGAATACTCTCCCCTTTCTCATCTCTGTCTCTTAGACAGACATATTCTTGGTGTCCTTCAAAGCCCAGCTTGGGTATCACTTCCTACAGAAAACAGTTCCTGACTTCCATACTCCTCCCTCCCCCCCCCAATAACTCTTAAAAAAAACTTTTCCACCTGAAATCATCTTATATTTTTGCAAGTTTGCAAGTTATATTCCCCCAGTAGTGTTACCTCTTTGTGGCCATGGAAAGTTTTGTTTTTCATTTTTTTCTTTATAAATCCAGTAACTAATACGGTACCTTAAACATGGCAGTAGCAATGTGCTACAACCAACTCCAGTCAATTATTACATTTTCATTTATGCCTCAGAGATTGGAAAATGCTACAAATCTGGGTCTGCTTTATTGTTGTGTCAGTTGTCTACTCTTGCTGTTTGTCCTTCTTTCGAAAAGAGGACCATAACATCAGGGAGGTGATGCTATGACTTGCAAGTTAATTGGACTTTAATAAGGAAGGGCTGTGCAAAGTCACCAGCCTCACTCTCTCCTCTGGGACCATCTGGGTCCAGTGGAAAAAGTTAGATAGTTAGATCAGGATGACTTTGTCCCACATGTATTAGGAAACCTTAGCCTTTTTATGCTAGGTAAGAAATGAGGCAGAAAATGGTCTCTTTCACCTAATCAAAAAAATCAAATCAATCAATCTGGGAGAGGAACATTTGTCATTTTCTTGGCAAAAATACTGGAGTATTTTGCCATTTCCTTCTCCAATTCATTTTACAGATAGATGCAAAACAAAGCCAATTGCTATTTACACTTAAGAAAGTGATGGAGAAAATATTAATAATGCTGATAAAATGGTGTGATCTGATTTTCAAAGAGCTGGTCATTAAACATTTACCAGCATTTACCCTGCATGGCAGGCATTTAATAAATGTTGGCTGAGTTTGATGTAATTAGTATTTGAAGGTCTTAGCGCCATCTTATCAATTTCCGCCAAGCCTCTTGTATTTTGAAAAGAAACACAAGAGGAGGAGGAGGAGGTGAAGATCTAGGTAAGATGACTGTGCTGACCACAAAGGATGCAGGAGTGTCCATCTTAAAGGATCGCCAGACCCCAGGCTACCCCAGCAGAGACATGCAGAAGATGTCACACTATGGATGGCTATCCCAACTCTCCCAGCTGATGCAGACTTCAGAGCTCTGATAAAGGATCTGATACAGTCCTCTACACCATTCGATCCACTCTGACATGGATGTTCCAGTTTTTAATGCAAGGTCCAGTTGCCTTGGTTATGGGCTACAGACCACCTTGACATTCTGGAACTACCCTTTCCCTTGTGTCTTAGCACTTTTTATCTCTATTTTTGTGATCTAGAGGGGTCAGTGGATGAGAACATTGGGTTTAAAGATAGTATCCTTAGATTCAAATCTTGATTCTGCCATTTCTATCTGTGTGACTTTGGATCAGTCACTTTACCTCAGTAATCTTTACTTTCCTCCCTGGTCTGATGATGCTAA
Source organism: Macrotis lagotis (assembly GCF_037893015.1). NCBI lineage: Eukaryota > Metazoa > Chordata > Mammalia > Peramelemorphia > Peramelidae > Macrotis > Macrotis lagotis. The sequence continues at coordinate 666,210,529 of NC_133666.1, forward strand.
GGATGGTGATCCTGATCTACTAAAGGTCACCAGCTCTGATCCTTGAATTCTATGATCTCAGTCAATCAGTCAATATTTATTAAGTGCCTACTGTGTGCTGGGGAATTTAAAAAGAGGCAAAAGAAACCCTTGTTTTCAAGTAGCTCATAATCTAAATGGGAAAATATGCTAGCAAATCTACATAGAGCAAGCTATGTGCAGGATAAATAGGAAATAATTTAATGGAGGGAAGGCCTTAGAATTAAGAGGGGTTGGAAAAGGTTTTCAGTAGGAGTTTGGATTTTAGTTGGACTTAAAGGAAGGTAGGAAGGTCAGAAGCCAGAGTAGAGGATAACAGACAGCCAGAGAAAATGCCCTGCACCGAGAGACGGAGTCTGTCTTGTTGGTGAAATAGCCGGAGGCCAGTGTCACTGGATATGTTTTGGGGAGTAGGGTTTAAGGTGTAAGAAGGAGCAGTGGTTTGTGAAAGGCTTTGAATGCCAAACAAAAAAATTGCATTTGATTATGAAAGTAATAGGGAGCCACTAGAGTCTATTGAGTAGAAGAGTGTCATTAACAGACCTGAACTTTGTTTTGTTTTGTTTTGTTTTTTGCAAGGCAGTGGGGTTAAGTGGCTTGCCCAAGGCCACACAGCTAGGTAATTATTAAGTGTCTGAGGTCGGATTTGAACTCAAGTAATCCTGACCCCAGGGCCGGTGTTTTATCCACTGCGCCACCTAGCCGCCCCAACAGACCTGAACTTTAAGAAGATCACTTGGACAGTTGAGTGGAGGGTGAACTGGACTAAGGACTGACCTGAGGCAAATAGAGCCATCAGTAGCTACGGTAATAGTCCAGGCATCAGGTGATGAGGTCATGAGGTCTGCACCAAGCAGGTGGCAGTGCCAGAGGACAGAAGGGGACATATTCTGTAATTGTTGCACAGGTAGAATTGGCAGCCCTTAGCATCAACTTGGATAGAGCAGGTGAGAGATTGTGGGGTGTCCAGGATGAGACCTGGATCATGAACCTTAGGGACTGGGAAGATGGTGATGCTCGAGTAATAGGGAAGGCAAAAGTGGAGGGGGGGGATAGTTTAGGATGAAAGATGCTCCCAAGCAAGTTCAACCTACTCTAGGATGCCCCTCATACCCTCCTCTCTAGTGGCCCTTCCACAAAACCTGAAAAAAACGGATGGAGCTTAGGGGGCCATGGTCATGTTTAAGGTACCATGGTCAGAACTGTGAGAGAGGCTTCTCTAACTCTTCTCCTCCCACCCCCCAACTGCTTCCCCAAAAATATCTCAAGTAGAGTAGATCATTTGCTCAGGAAATGAAACAAGGCTGAGCAAGAAAAATCAAACCATCTATTCTGTTCATCCACGACCCAGCCTTCGCGACAGTGGCAGCAGCAGCCGCCACCGCCAGAGACGGCCAAAAACCGGGCCAAGGTGGCAGATGAGGGAACAACAAGGCTCCCTGTGCCAGAAAGCAACATCCCAGAACTTGGCAGCTGGGGCCCAGGGCTGCCAAACACATCCCCCAGGCTCTGAGACATGACCACCCCAGGGGCCCAGAGGAAAGCTTCAGTGACAGAAGGATGATGTCTCAGTCTGCACCTCACTGGTGGCCCAGCTGGCTCTCCAGGGGACACATGGATTACAAATAATCAAAAGAAAAGTAAATAGAAAATTAAATTAAATTTTAAAAAGAGAGGAAGGAACACTCCAAATTTAGCTCCTCTAACCAATCCCAGTCCTCACTTCCCATGATATGATGATATTAATAATGACTTAATAAACAAAATATTTATTAATAAATTAATACTTTGAAATAACATTTATATATCTCTTACTATGAGCTTCATAAATATTATCTCACTAGATCATCAATATAATCCTGTGAGGTAGGGGCTATTATTGTCCCCATTTTACAGTTGAGGAAACTGAGATACATGGAAGTTAAACGACTTGCCCAAGATCACATGACTAGCAAATGTCAAAGACCAGATTTGAACTTGGGAATTCCTGACTAAATGTCCATCATTCTAAGGAATTAATGAATAGAAAACCATTAATTCTATTTTGAATATGGGGGCCAAAAGGTAATTGACAGAATGCAAAAAGAAAAGACATAAAATAGTTTTTTTTTCAAAATACATAGAAGAAAGAGAAATACAGAAGGGGACACAAATAAATACAGTAATTTGACAACACTGTTAAATTATATGTATGTGTATGTAAATATATACATATCTATATTGTTGTTCAGTTATGTCTGACTCTCCTGGATCCCATTTGGGATTTTCTTGGCAAAGATCTTGAAGCAGTTTGCCATTTCCTTCTCCAGTTTATAGATGAGGAAACTGAGGTAATCAGAGTAAAGTGACTCGTCCAAGGTCACACAGCTAGCAAGTGTCTAAGACTGGATTTGAATTCCTGAAGATGAATCTTCCTGTCCTCTATCCACTATTCCACCTATCTGCCCTTTTTTAACACTGGCATGTGCAAAATATATATTAAGAAACATAGATGTGAAACAACCTTTAACAGACATTAAACGTACCTTATCCCTTTTTGCTTTTTGTTGCTCTATTGAAATATTCATGGATTTAATGATTATGTTCAAAATTTTAAAAATCTCAGTGCAAAGAAAGAAAAAGTATGTAATAACTATTGGACTACAACCCTGCCCTCAAGGAGCTTACATTCTAAAGGAGGAGACAATATATTAGAGAGAGGTGTCTAAGGAAGACAGTTTTTGTCTAGAGATGGAAGTTAAGTAGAGCCACAGGGCAGTCCATCATCCTGCCTTTTGCCATTAGAAATGGAGGTATGGGTTTCATTTCTATATCCAAAACAAGACAAGGGAAAGGGAAGGTAGAGAGATGGCAAGATCTCTGGATAACTAAATAGAATGTGAAGCATCTTCTGGATGGGCTGGATAAGATGGCAGAATTGAGGGGCAGCTAAGGTGGCACAGTGGAAAGAGCACCGGCCCTGGAGTCAGGAGTACCTGAGTTCAAATCCAGACTCAGACACTTAATAATTACCTAGTTGTGTGCAAGCTACTTAACCCCATTGCCTTGAAAAATCCTTAAAAAAAAAAAAAAGATGTCAGAAGTGAGTTGGCACTCACTCATTCACCAATCAGGGCAATTTTGGGGGAGTTTCAAAGTTGAATAGACTACTTGGACTTTCCTCAAGAGGGTTCTCTAAAGCAGACTTTAGTTTGAAGCCAGAAGTCCCAAGTTTAAATGCTGATTCTGCCAACTATTACCCAAATAATCTTGGGCAAAGGCTCACCTTGAGTCGCATTTTCCCCCTCTCTAACATGCAGCAGATGAAGTAAATTAGCTCTATAGTGCCTTCAAACTCTATTGCTTTCCTATCAACAATCATTTCTTCTTTTTTATACTCCTCACATCCTACCTTGTATCAAAAAAACTATAAAACACACATTTAATGATATTTCACATCCTTTCTTGCAATACAAGAGGGTTTTACTGGTATTATCACCACCATTATTAATAAGAATTATTGTTCTGATTATTTGTTGTTACTACTACTATTTTTATTATTAGTCTTGGAGAAGTTAACTGACTTACCCAGGGTCACTCAGCTGATTTCTTAAAGAAAAAATTCAAATAGAGTTGCAACCATATACACATGCACGCACACACACACACACACACACACACACACACACAATCCACTATTCTATAACCTCTCTAGAGTTTTTATCTTTTCCTAACCTACCTACCTATCTACCTAACCTACCTAACAGGTAGATGGTGCAATCCTCAAACATAAAATGGGATACTACTAATGCATATCTCACGGAGTTGTTGTGAGGATCTAATGAGATAAATTTTGTAAAGCACATAGTAAGCGACAAATAAATGTTATTTAAAAATATTAATTTCTTGATGAATATTAATTTTTATTAAGTAATTCTTAATATCATCATATCATGGAAACTGAGGACTGGGGTGGGTTAGAGGAGCTAATTTGGATTCTTCCCTCCCCCTTTTTTTAAAGAAAGAGTTTATTTATTTTGAGTTTTACAATTTTTCCCCCATTCTGGCTTCCCTCCCCCCACCCCCCACAGAAGGCATTCTGTTAGTGTTTACATTGGTTCCATGTTATACATTGATCTCAGCTGAATGTGATGACAGAGAAATCATTCCTTCCCCTTTGTAATTTAATTTTATTTTATTTTTCAATTTGCTTTTCTTTGTATTTACTGATTGTATGATCTTGGACAAATGACTTAATCTCTGTTTGCCTCAGTTTCCACAACTGTAAAACTGGGATAGCTTCTACCTTTCAGGGTTGTGATGAGGTTCAACTCTGATCATATGTGTGAAGAGCTTACCACATTGTCTACCATACAGTAGGTCCTGTATAAATGTTTATTCCCTCCTTCTCTTAAAGGGCTGAAAGGGAAGGGGCATATTCATCTCAGTGAAATGGGAGCTTCTTGAGGCCCATTGATAGTGAACTAGAAGAAAACTTAAGAGTCCATGTAGTCTGACCCCTTAGTTTTACCGTTGAGGGAAAATGAGGCATAGAGAAGTTAAGTAAATTGCAAAAGGTCCTAAGTACAAATTTGAACCCAGGTCTCTGACTCTTCTCACTAGACTACACTGCCCCCACTTTTATCTGTGCACCCCACAGTACCTTGCTCAGAATATTAATATTAACAATAATAATAATAACAAACAACTAACATTTATGTTGCAGCCAATGTGTGACGCTCTTTGCAATTATGATCTCATTTGACCCTCATAACAACCCTGGGAAGTAGTTTCCACTATTAGCCCCATTTTACAGATGAGGAAACCGAGACAAACAGCAGGCAGGTGACTTGCCCAGGGTCACACCGCTGTTAAGTGTCTGAAGCCGAATTTGAACTCAGGTCTTCCTGACTCCAGCTCCAGTACTCTCTCCACTGTGCCTTCTATCTGCTTCATAATAACTGATAGCGCCTTAAGGCCAGTCATAGTTAACAATAGTAACAATGATAACAATAGCAAACATTTACATATGCTTTAAAAATAACAATTTTGTTCTTCATAATAGCCTGGCAGTCAAGTTCTATTATTATCCTTATTTTACGGATACAGAAACTGCGACTAAGAGAGATTAAATGCTTGAATCTCACAGGATCTGATGTTGGTTTTGAACTCGGGACCTCCCACATTCCCACCATGTTCTTTTATGTCCACCACTGCACCACTTGGCTACCTCGATAATGATAGCTACCACTTAGATAGTACTTTAAGGCTTCACTGCATTTTATCTCTGCAACAACCCTGGGAGGTAGGCATTAATATTTTTTCCATTTTACAGATAAAGAAACTGAGGCAAATTAAGCCATTTCCCAGAGTTACACAGCTAGCATCTGGGGAGGATTTGAACCCAGATCTTCCTGATTCCACATTCCTTACTTTTCCCCAGCCTCTCTAAATTGCTTGACAAAAATTCCTTTCTCTCCTCTTTTAGGAGTCTGGGATTCTTGACTGAGAACACTCGAGTCAATCCATGGAAGTGGATGGAACTCAAACTTCCCCTGCCCATCCTCACCATGAAATAGGTCTGGATCCTGAGCAGCCATTTCTTTTTTGGCAAACAGCTTGTGGCAAAAGCAGTGAATTTGGCAGGAGAAGACCTGAGTTCAAATCTTACCTCAGATCCTTATTGCCTATGTTACTTTGGGTACCTCTCTTCTCTTAGAGTTCCTCATCAAATGACTTCTAAGACCCTTCCAGTTAGAGATCTTTCATCTTGTGGTTTGCAAAAGTAAATTGAATACTTGAAAAAATGGATCAGAGGTTCCCAGTGGTCAAGGGAGAAGGTCTGGAAAATGAAGTACTCAGGCTCCAACCCCTCTCCCCAAGGCCAGGCAGGGTTTCCAAGCTCTGAGTCAACTAGGCCACAAGTTTAGAACGCCCCAGTAACAAGGCCAAGGTCACAGCCTTGATCCCTAGAAGGAGGAGGCCAGTCTACTTCCAACTCCAAAATGGCTCTGTCTCCCACCAGGGAAGAGTTCCATACCTCAGGAGCTCACACAGTGAATGCCAAGGTTTCATCTTCTTCCAAAATCTGCCAAGACCCTTGGATCTCAACGTCCTCATTTCTGCTGATGACATCTAATCACCCAGGCTTGAAACCTCCCCAGTCTCTTCAGTCCTTTCCTCTGAAAACCAACCTCACTCCCCTTCCCCCACATCCAATCTGTTTCCAAGCCATGCTATTTCTACTGTACCCCTGAAACCTCTCTCCCATCTGTCCCTCCTTCATATACACACACACACACATACACACACACACACACACACACACACACACACACACACACACACACACCACCTCCTGCTACCCACCAGCAAAATGGTATGGAAGAAACACTGAACCTGGAGTCTCAGGTTCTCAGGTTCCAAGATCAACTTCACCACTTTCTATGGTAAAATGAGAAAATTGGATCAGATCAGGGGTTCGGAACTGTGGTTATATCATGGCTCCCTTTGATGAAGACTATGAACTCCTTCTCAAAATCATATTTTAGGGGCAGCTAGGTGGTGCAGTGGATAGAGCACTAACTCAGGAGTCAGGAGAACCTGAGTTCATATCTGGTCTCAGCCACTTGATGCTTACTAGCTGTGTGACCTTGGGTTGCCCCACAAAAAAAAAAAAAAGAGAATTTTTAAATGCATGAAAGAAAAACCAACTGAAAGATAAATTATCTTTTTTTAAGTTTACACTTTAAGTTTAAATGCATGAAAGAAAAACCAACTGAAAGATAAATTATCTTTTTTTTTAAGTTTACAGTTTAAGTTTAAATGCAGAAAAGAAAAACCAACTGAAAGATAATTTTTTTTTAAGTTTACAGATGCCAAGTTAAAAATCCCTGGACTAGATGTTTTCTGAAGACTTGCTAAAGAGCCCCCTGCCAGCTCCAAGTCCATGATCAAAGAAAGAATCTTAGTTTCCTAAGCTTTAGAGAGGTTAAGACCCTTTCACACAGCCAAGATTCAAGCCCACTTCTAAACAGACCAAGTTCCATGATGCTTTGATCCCTAGTACACACCCTTAGTACCTCTCACCTGGACTACCAACACTTTCCAAAAACTCCCTATCTCTATCAATACTACCACCACTATTTATTAAATACTAAGTACAAGGAGCTAGAGATACAAATATCTAAAAGAAAGAGCAGTTCCTGTCCTCAAGGAGCTTACACTTTCCTAGGAAGGTAACTGAATGTATACATCTAAATAAATACAAAAAAAAATGGAGTGAGGTGTTGTTTGGTTTTATTTGTTTTCATTGATTAGTCCCATCAGACCCTTTATGCCTCTATAGGGGTTTGCTTGACAAAGATACTGGAGTGATTTCCCATTTCTTTCTCCAGTTTATTTTATAAATGTGGAAACTGAGGAATATGGGTTTGTTTACACGACTTGCCCAAGGTCACATAATTAGTAAATGTCTAAAGTAGGATTTATACTCATGAAAATCTGTTTTTCTGGCTCCAGGCCCCATGCTCTATCCACCTAGTTACCCTCCATGAAATATAGAGATTGCCTTAAAAAAATGTTTTTTAATTCATTCACTGCATGCTGAAGGTGGAGATTGCAGAATTTTTCATCCCTTTTTCCCCAGTACCCACTAAGAATGGAGAGGGACAGGGGAAGGAAGTCTAGCTTTATGAATTCATCAGTATAGGGCATTTCTAGCATTAAAATTTCCTACACCATTGTAAATTGATAGCGTCTCTATAAATTATATTTTTAAAATGTCCCCCACACACCCAGTCAGTGTGGCCACAGTCACAACTTAAAATGTGAAAATAAAGAGGCAGAGCATTCAAAAATGGGAGACAGAGCAAAAAAGATAGCATCATGTTCAAGAAATAGCAAGGTGGCCAGAGTGGCTGCAGGTAGAGAGTGTAGAGAGGAGTCAGGTGTAAGGACACTGGAGGACAAGAAGATATCAGGTTGAGTAGAGTTTTAACAGCACACAATGGGGTTTATATTTGATCTGGGAGATGACGGCAAGCCACTGGAGTTTACTGAGTGGGAGGCAGACATGGTTAGACAGGAACATTAGTGAATCACTTTGATAACTGAATAAGAAGATGGATTGAATTAGGGAAGGACTTGAAGCAGGCAGACCAACCAGAAGTCAATTGAAATAATCCAAGAGTCAGATGTTGAGGGTCTGGACCAGAGAGGCAACAATATCAGAAGAAAGAAGTGGCCACATATGAGAATCATTGGGAAGGTGAGAATGATATACTTTGGCAAGGGATTGATGATGTGGGATGAGAGTTGAGGAAGACACCAAAGTGGAGAATAGGAGTGACTGGGAAGATGGAGGTGTCCTCTACAAAAATAAGTAACTGAAGGTGAAGAGATTAGGGAAGATAAGTTCTGTACTGCACATAATGAGTTTAATTTGCCTATGGGGCATCCAGTGTAATATGTACAAGAAGTAGTTGGTGATGTGAGACTGAAGTTCAGGAGAGAGGTTAGAGCTGGATATACAGATAATAGAATGATCTAGCTCAAGAAGCTATTTAAACTTATAGGAGCTGATGAGATCACCAAAATGAGAGAGAGAATAGAAAAAAGAGAGAAGAGAACTCAGGAATAGTACAGAGGAAGAAAAAAAGATGCCCCAGGAAAGACTCATGGGGAACACTCATGACCAGTGACCATGACCTAGATAAAGAACTATTTGTGGTCAGAAGGAATAGCAGGAGAGTGTATTGTCAAGAAAATCTACAAAAGAAAAGGAAAGTTTGATGAACAATGTGAAATGGTTCAGAGGACAAGGAAAATGATGCCTAATATATATATAATATAGTATAATGATGTCATTATATTTGATAAGAGATCATTGATAAGTTTGGAGAGGACAGTTTCAGTTGAAAAATGAATTTGGAAGCAAGAGGGCAGAGTGGTGATGGTGATGATGGTGGTAGTGGTGGTGTTTTTAACAGTAAAAGGGAATTTGGGAAGATTTAGGGAAAAGATAAGGAGTTCTATTTTGGATGTGTTGACTTTAAGGTGTTTATGGGACATCCAGTTCAATACAGTTAAATGATAAAGTGAACAAAACATTGGATGGGTTACTCAAGAGGATCCAACTTCAAATTCAAACTCAGGTCTTGCTGAGAACTCTATGACTTTGAGTCATTTAACCTGCCTCAGTTTACTTATCTGTCAATTGAGGATAATAATAGCACCTTCCTCCCCAGATTGCTATGAGGATAAAATGTGATGTGTGTAAAGTGTGCACAAATCTTAAAATACTATACAATGCTGGCTATTATTATGTCTGAAAAAACAGTAGGTGATTCAGGACTGAAGTCTAGAATTTGGACCCAGGTCCTTTGAAATATCTAAGGATCTTTCCATGGTACCATACTGTTTCTCATTATGATTATAATCATAGACCCTTCAACCTGGTCACATTCCAAGTGTACCTTAAACTCACACATGCTCCCACCAGAGGCAAACCCTCATTTTCACCAACCCACCAACTGTCCAAGGAAGAAATCATGTTCTCAATAGAACTGAAACCCCAGGAAAAGAAATAATTGGGGTTCATGCAATTAAGCACCCAGAGCTACTAGTTGGGAGAACCAGGAATGGAGATCATATTTCAGACCACCTCTGGAGGCCTGGGTTCATTTCTTCTTTCCCCCAACCCTTTCAGGAATGTTATATTTCAGCAAAATAGGTCTACTCCTATAGCAAAAGAGGTTCCCTCCACCCACCACAGTTTTTAGGTCATTGATAAACTGAACTGTATTCCTAGGGTAGCAACATAGTGCATAGAGCTCTGAACCTAGAGTCAAGAATTGAGTTCAAATCTGAACTCAGACATTTACTAGTTGTGTGACTCGAGGCAAATCGATTGACCTGAATGCCTTGCTTTCTTCATCTATAAAATAAAGATAATAATAGCTACTAACTTCCAAAGTTGTGAGAATCAAATGAAATAACATTTGTAAAGTATTTTGTTAATTGGAAGGTGCTTTGTGAATGCTGGTGATGATGATGATGATGATGACTATGATGATGCTGTAAGAATCAAATGAAAGAAATTTAATTAACCTGAGGAAGAAAAGAGTTAGGGAGAACATGATAGCTGTTCTCCAGTAAATGAAAAGTTGAAATATGAAAGAAGGATTCTGTTTGGCCATGGAGAACAAAATGAGGGGAAATGAGATGGTCACAGAGAGGCAGCTCAGGACTGGAAGGACCACAGAGGCTCATCAACCCTTTCATTTCACAGATGAGGAAACTGAGACTTAGGGAAATTAAATCACCAAGGCCACATAGTAAACACCAGAGATGGAATTTGAACTCAGTTCCCCTGAAACTGGAGCCAGAAAAACTAAACCTTCTCCTCCCTTTCTGTACTTCTCATTACCCAAAGCCCTAGTTGCTCTATCAATCACAACAGATATATATTAAGTGCCAGTTGCATGCAAAGCACTGAATGGTTCTGAGGATATTTAAATAAGACACAGGCCCTGACTTCATCAGAACAGACAGCTTTGTGATCAATAGATTATTTATACAAGTATGGGACAGTAAAAAAGTCATTGGTTCTGGGCGCAGAGGTTGCTGTTGTTCAGTCATTTCAATCTCATCTGCCTCTTTGTAACTTCATTTGGGATTTTCTTGGCAAAGATACTGGAGTGGTTAACCACTTCCTTCTCCAGCTCATTTTACAGAAGAAGAAACTGAGGCAAACAGGGTAAAGTGACTTGCCCAGAGTGTAAGTATCTGGGCTCAGATTTGATGTTTTCTTGCAGAGATTTCCTTCTCCGACACATTTTAAAGATGAGGAAACTGAGACAAGCAGAGAAAAGTGACTTGCCCTGGGATTCAATTTCCTCACCTAAAAATAATAATAATTTTAAGGATTTGAACTGGTCCCTATCAGCTCTGGATCTCTTATTAAGGTGCCAGTTGAACTCGTTGGCCACTGGGGTCCTTTCCAGCTCAGAGATTCGGTAATCCGACATGGGAGGCCCTCACTGGCACAAGGGACCACCTTCCTGGCCACCCTGCCAAGGGGGAGTGGTTTTCTTTCCCCTTGAATCATAGCATCCTGCACCTCCACGGTTACCCTCAAAGCGTCTCAGCACATAAAGAACTTGGCTCACTGGGGTCCCCGAGCTTAGCAGTGGGAAGGGAAGTGATTTACCCTGGGAACCTCCCTGTTCGGACACTAAATCACTGGCAGTCTATGGGGCTCCATCATTTGCATGCCCCCCAATTCTAGTCCCTCCCATTTCCAATCAGCGACATCCATCCTGGCTGCCTGGTTAGCTCTCAGAGGAAAATGAGACCAAGGATTCTATTCTTCGCCACTCTCACCCACCCCCTCAAGTATTCAAAGGTGGGGAGAAGAACGACTGCGTCCGTTTTACAAAAGACGGCTTCACTAGGCTAGGCTGAGGGAAGTCTCCCTTTCTCTCTCCCTCTTTCCCTGAGTTTCAGGCAGGAGCGTAGGACACACAGCCCCTCTGTCAATCCGGTGCCACCCACTCTGGATTTAATAGAGACTCAGCATAATAGGCCAAAGAAGGGGGCCCAGGCTGGGTCCATTTGCACCAGGGAGGACCTTGGCAGGGGGGCTGCTCATTTGCAAGAGACTCCGTACCCCCTGGGGGTGGGCACAAAAGTGGCTGGCAGAGTTCAAGTTGCAGACCCCAACTGACTCTGCATTGGCTCTGGGGGGGGGGAGAAGTGAGACTCCATCTGCCTGGGCTCCTAGGGCTGAAGGCAGCACACCCACCCTGCTCTTGCCATGGCAGCTACCCACGCAGGAGAGATTATAAATCGGAGATAACGGGTGCAATGTGCAGGGAGAAGGAGCATTCCCTTGCCTCGGGCCTCTGATCGGCTCAGCCCCACGGAGGATAGCTGCCACCTTAGACACTGTGGTGCAGGATGGGCTAGCCAAGATAACAGAACTGAAAGCCAAAAGCTTTTCACCAAAGCCCCCCCCCCATGTGTTGCCCATAGAGAGCCACAGAGCTGGGGGGGTGCGGAAAACCAATCTCAGCCCTGCTTGGTTTCCCCATCTCTAGCGACAGAGTGACTGTTAAGAGCATCTCCTGAACTGAGCTAAATATAGGAAGTACCAAACTGTGTACTGATCAGGTCCCTGGTAGGGATTGGTGCAAGGCTAGTAGGCACTGCCAAGGCAGAGAAGAACACCAAGGTTGGCTTCTGGGGCTCCACCACCGAAGGCAGACTTGATGCTGAGGGGCTCAGTTAAGGGGGAAGGGAGGGGAGAGGAAGGGGAGCGAGAGAGGGAGGGAGGGAGGGGAAAAGAGAAGGAAGGAGGGGGAGATGGGGAGGGAGCCTTCTCAGGAGAGTGGCCAGTTCTCCAAGCACCGTCCCCTCCCCCACTCCTCAAAAACCCCATCTCTAAAACTTTAGCCAAGGTTCACTGAAAACAGACTCCTCTTCCATTGGGGAAGGAGGGGAGGGAGAGTCACCCCATTTTCTCGGGAAATAAAGACTTCCTCTCCACCACCAAGCCTCAAGAGCATCTGAACCTGATGGAAAATACTAAAAACAGAGGAAATCAGGATGCTTGAATCAGGACTGTTTCATCCTCTCTGCACAGTATGGGGAGGTAGGCATGCATGGGGAGAGAGAGAGAGAGAGAGAGAGAGAGAGAGAGAGAGAGAGAGAGAGAGAGAGAGAGAGAGAGAGAGAGAGAGAGAGAGAGAGAGAGAGAGGCGAAATAAAGATTTGCTCAAAGCCAAATAGATATCTATTGCTTATTAGCAAAGCAGATGGGAGAATCATCCCTGCTAAACTGTGGTGCCTCAGTGAGCTAGTCTGAGCTATAGATGAATGCTGATAAACATCTTCGAGAAAAAATTCTCTCCTAGTTGGAGGAGGGAAAAAAAATCTCCATCACTTAAGGGCAGCACCAGAGGGAAAAAGAATTACTTTTTCCATGCAGATAGATCATGTCATATCGAAATAAAGATTTTGATTTCAATCTCCAAAGCAATCACACCAAAATAGCAGAAAAGTTAGACATATGTTTTTCTATTTGCTTTCTACATGTTTGGGGAATTTTTTCCTTCTTCTATAAATGGGGTGAGAATTTCTAAGAGACTAACTCCCTATTCTCTTCTCCCAGGTGATAGCAAAGGTGTCCCTGGAGAAAGGGAAAGAATCAGACTCTGAAAATTCACATGGATTCCCCAAAGAAGCCTCCCCAAGCTATCTGTGCCTTGAGGTTGTCTTTCTTACGAAAGTGGGAGAGTGGGGGAGGGTATAGGAGGAATTGGGGGGGTATGATGATATTTTGGGACAAGCTGTCTCCAGATTCAGCCTGCTAAAATAACTCCCCCAAAGGTGGGTACACTTTAAAGAGAAGGGAAAAAATAAGTCCCCAACAACAGAGACCAAAAGAAAAAAAAGTCTAATCTGTCCTCACCCAGAGCTGGCAACTGCTCAGATTGGTTCCTGGCCCCCAGCAAAGTGACTAAGGGAATTTTCCCATTAGGACTATTATCGTCATTAAAAGCAGAGACTGAGTCCTCTTTGCTTTCTGTCTTCCCTGGGGGCTGCGGTCTCTTTCTGGGGATGGGGTTTGGATTTACAGATTTAAATCACCTCCATTCCAGACAGAAGAAATATAGGTCAGAAGGGGGGGGGGGGGGGCAGAAGGGGGTCATGTTTGAGAAATCTAATCAAACAAGGAAAGGGGTTGTATTTAAAGACTATTTTGCTCACGGTGCAGCTGGAAGCCCCTCTGAGCTGGAGGGGGGAGGAGATCCGAGCAGACATACAGGTGGGGAGAAGGGGAGGTCAAGGCAGGAGTGATCCAGGACCCCGGATGCCCTTTGCCTCAGTCCCTTGTCACCCCCAACCCAAATCTCTAGGGAAAGTCCTCTAGGGGAGGGAGTCCAGTGGCAGAAGAGATAAGGAGAGACGCTGCTGCCACCCACTGCTGGAAACCTCCATCCATCCCTCTATCCATCCCTCCATCCATCCATCCCAGCCCTGGCTTCTCCTGTTGCCTCCGGGGCCGAGGGCTTGCTCTGAGGGAGCCCATGACCCGCTTGGCCAGAAATCTGTCTGTGTGTGTCTGTGTGTCTGTGTCTGTGTCTGTGTCTGTGTGTGTGTGCGTGTGTGCGTCTGTGTCTGTGTGTCTGTGTCTGTCTGTGTCTGTGTGTCTGTGTGTGCGCGTGTGTCTGTGTGTCTGTGTCTGTGTGTGTGTGTGTGTGTGTCTGTGTGTGTCTGTGTGTAGTGGGGGGATGAAGGGGGTCCCACAGAGGGAGGGAGGTGGGAGAAGCCCAAACAAGAAAGCCAGAGAAAAGGTCCCCCTTTCCTCGTGCCCCAGCGCCCCTTCGCACCGAGGGCTCTGGGGAGAGCGGGCCGGGCGGGGCGCCGGTGCCGCCCCAAGTCCTCCCCAGCCCCGGCTCCCGCGACCCCAGCCCGTGCCCGCCCGCCGCTCCGAGCCGGGGTCCGGCCCCCCGAGGCTCCCAGCACCTCCGCTGGCGCGGAGCACGGGGAGGGCGTGGGGGTCTCCGGGGGTCTCCGTGGGGGTCTCTCTCCGTGGGGGTCTCCGGGACCCGCGCTGCCGCGGCTGTGAATGGGGGCCGGGGGGCTCCGGCTTGTCGGCGGGAGGGAAGTTTGCGCGCCGCGCGGGCCGCGGGGCAGCCGCTCCCGCACACACCCACGTCCCCCGCGCGCTCCTGCCCACACCCCACGCCCCCGGCCGGCGGCCACCGTTACCTGGGCACCAGAGCGCGGCGAGCGCCAGCAGCAGGCGGAGCGGGGCGCGGGGCGGCATGGCGCCGGGGGCGGCCCCGGGGGGCGCGGGCCCGTGCGGTCCCGGGCGCTCAGCGAGCCCCGCCGGGCATGGCGGCGGCGGCGGCGGCTCCTCCCCAGACGCAGCGGCGGCTCGGCTGGCGCTCAGCGCCCCGCGGCCCCGGCGGCTCCCCGGCGCTCCGGAGTGGGTGCGCGGCCGCCCGAGCCCGAGCGCAGCCCGCCCGCAGGCGTCCCCGCGCCCGCCCCGCGCCGTCCCATGCCGGCCCGGCGGCGCCCGAGCCCGCACAGCCGCCGCCGCCGCCGCCGCCGCCGTTCTGGCCGCCCCAGCAGCCTGCCAGCCTGCCAGCCTGCCAGGGCCCCCCGCCCCGCCAGCGGCCGGGGGAGGGGCCGGCCGACAGGGGAGGGGCCGAGCCGGCCCGGCCCGGCGCGGGGCGGAGCTCCGGGCGCCCGGGACCCCCGCGCCCCGCATCGCGCTCTGCGCCCGGAGCCCCTCTGTGCTCGGCTGGGGGCAGAGCCGAGCACCGCCGTGCCCCTCCGCTGTGCCCACGGGCAGGGGGCTGCCCTCCGCGGGACCCAACTTTGGGGAGCTCAGACCGCGCACTGGAGAAGAGGCCCGGAGCGATCCCGCCTGGGGAAGGCGAGGAAGTCTCTCCAGAGGAGTGGTCGCTCCTGCCGAGGGTCCACAGGCCCGGACCAGAGCAGCACGCCCTGAGCGCGCCCTCCCCCACCCTCAGAGAGCGGACTTTGGCCCGTCTTAGCCATGGCCCACCCGTATCCCTGCTTCCCCGCTTGCCTTCTCCAGCCTGAAAGGATTGCCGGCTTCGGGGAACCCAGCTCGGGTTTGGGGCAGAGTGGCCAGCACCCGAGAGGGACTCAGGAGAGCCGGGGAGGGGGGCAATTTAGACATCTTGCCCCGAGGAAGCCCGACCTGCCCAGAGAGCCCAGCCTTGACTCGCCACCGACTTTAGCTCAGGCAACACCATGTACCATGTATTTAAGCCAAGCCCCGGCTCCGAAACGATCCAGCAGCTTGACCTTGGCCAAATGATTCCTCTTCTCTGGGATTCCACTCTGCTCTCGGTAAAACGAAAACTGTGAACTGCTTCCTTCTAGTGATGACTTCTCTCATTCTAGCATCCCTTTCAGCCCACAGTCTCAGCCCTGCGTCTCAGTTTCCCCGTTTGTACCGTAAGCAAAGGCAGTATGGTCCAATGTGCTAGTCTCGGAATCCTGCTTCAAATAGAACAGCCACGTCTCTCAGCCTCAGTTTCTCGGCTCTAAAATGGGAGCTTTTGATATTGTTCAGACGCTCCAATCACGTCCAACTCTTCATGACCCCATCTGGGGTTTTCTTGGTCAAGTCACTGGAGTGGTCTGCCATTCCCTTCTCCGGCTCATTTTATAGAGGAGGAAACTGAGATAAACAGGGTTAGGCAGTTTGCCCATCGTTACACAACAAGCAAGTGTCTAAGGTCAGATTGGATGGATTTTGGGCAAAGACACTGGACTAGATGACCATTCCTTCTCCAGCTTATTTTACAGATGAGGAAACTGAGGTAAACAGGGTTAAGTGACCTGCCCATCGTTACACAAGCGTCTAAGGTCAGATTGGATGGATTTTGGGCAAAGATACTGGAGTAGATGATCATTCCTTCTCCAACTTATTTTACAGATGAGGAAACTGAGGTAAACAGGGTTAAGTAACCTGCCCATCATTACACAAGTGTCTAAGGTCAGATTGGATGGATTTGGGGCAAAGATACTGGAGTAGATGACCATTCCTTCTCCAGCTTATTTTACAGAGAAGGAAACTGAGGTAAACAGGGTTAAGTGACTTGCCCAACATTACACAGGTAGTAAGTATTGACAGTCAGATTTGACATTTTTTAGCAAAGATACTGGAGCACTTTACCATTTCCTTCTCCAGTTCATTTTACAGATGAAGAAACTAAGGCAAACAGGATTAAGTGATTTACCCAGCATTACACAGCTAGTAAGTCAGATTTGGTGTTTTCTTGGCAAAGATATTGGAGCTGTTTGCCATTTCCTTCTCTGGCTCACTTTTCAGATGAGGAAATTGAGGCAAACAGGGTTAAGTGACTTGCCCTGGGACATATAGCTCGTAAGTGTCTGAGGCCAAATTTTAACTCAGGGAGAAGAGTCTTCCTGGACTAAATGAAATTTAAAATCCTTTCCAGCTCTCTCTGGGTTTATGATGATCTCATCCTTTTTAGCTCAGGCATCCTAAATCATTTAAGTGTGCCTCAATTTTCCTCATTTGAAAACTAAGATAATCCCCCACCCTCCTTCCCAAGGCTGTTGTGACAGACCAGAAAGTCTTCCTTTGAAATCACAAAGCTCAGGAACAAGAGGCTTCCATTGTTACCAGATCTCCCTCCCTTCGCCAGCTAAGTTCTATCCCGAAGAACATTCTTTCACCTCCTCGCAGCTGGGGGCTGAGGCTGAGAAGAAACCAGAAGGGGGACCCACGCACCTGGTTCATTAGTCTGGACAGAAGCTCATTAGCTGGAATAGACACATAAAAAGAGGCAGTTCCCAAATTCTTTTTTCCCCATATACATAATAATAATAATAATAAAAACCAAGGAGAGCTGTGTCTGAGCTACAGGTAGCTTTGAACGGAAGAGGCCCTTAATTATGAGAGATATGGGGATTGTCCAGGCTGCAACTCCCTGCTAATGAGGTTCTCCTCTCAGCCCAACCCAACCTGATGCAAAACACCTTTTTTCGGGTCTCTGATGAAAATTGGCCCAGTTCTTACCAACACTGTCACAACTGCTGCAGCTTTCATGTCACAAATGGGCTTGGAAACTAGGAGGGCTGGGGATGAAGAGAGGAGAGGGTTGTGGTGCTGGAGGGAAGAGGAGCTGGGGCTTTGGAGTTTCGCCATTAGAAGAGATGGACTGACTCTGAGTTATTACCTTTGCTCTCCCAGCAGTCCTGCCCCCCCCCGCCCCCACCCCCAGGGGGACAGAGATTGACTCTTCTGTGTTCAGAGGGCAATCAATCATTGATTTAAGAATGGAGAGTTAGGGGGCAGCTAAGTGGCAAGCACCAGCCTTGGAGTCAGGAGTACCTGGGTTCAAATCCAGCCTCAGATACTTAATAATTACCTAGCTGTGTGGCCTTAGGCAAGCCACTTAACCCCATTTGCCTTGCAAAAACCTAAAAAAAAAAATGGAGAGTTAGTATGAAGTTGGGACTGTATTTCAAAGGCCTCATGTCATATCCACTTTTGGCTTCAGGCAGATCTGAGTTCTAATCCCACCACAAAAATTGTTGTATAATATTGGCAACCCTTGGACTTCAGTCTCTTCATCTGGAAAGTTAAGGGGCCGGACTTGACAGCAGCTAAGCACTCTCAGTTCTAAATCTGTAATCCTATTCTCATCACCAGAATGAAGGGGTTGTTCTATAAGCAGGGCTTCGGATGGGGGAGGAATTCATAGAACCACAGATTTAAAGCTTGAAGAGACTTCAACCCTTCCTCTCCAACCCTCTCATTCTTACAAGAGTTAAGTGATCTGCCAGGCACACAAGCTACTAAGTGCCTGATGCCGAATCTGAACTCAGGTTTTCCTGACTCCGAGCCCATCGCTGACTCTTGTGTTAAGAGGCGAGCAGACTGCAGACAGGGATGGGCTTTGTTCTGTGGCCAGGGTAGGAGCAGTCTGAAGTGATGGATGCAGTCGTCATATCAGGGTCAGAGGGAAGTTCAGGAAGGGGATTCAAAAGGCTTGAATTCCCAGTCTGACAGGGCACCCCAAGAGGCCAGAGGGCAAAACTTGAGTCTCTCTGCCCTTTTTTTCTCTGCACTTAACAGAAACTGGCACAAACTAAGTGTTTAACAAATATTTTGTGAATAGATGAATGAATGAAAATAAGAATAATAGCTGGCGTTTGTGTGGCTTTTTAAAGGTCACAAAGCCCTTTACATGTTATCTCATTTGATCCTCATAACCATCATGTCAAATAGGTGCTATTATCCCCATTTTTAAACTAAGACTGAGAAAGGTGAAATGATTTCCCCAGAGGGAGCAAATCTGAAATAAGATTTGAATTCAGGTTTTCCTGATTCTCAAGTCTTATCTTCTGTAGAGATGGATGGAAGGAAGGAAGGAAGGAAGGAAGGAAAGAAGGAAGAAAGGGAAGGAAGGAAGGAAGGAAGGAAGGAAGGAAGGAAGGAAGGGAGGGAAGGAGGGAGGGAGGAAGGGAGGAAGGGAGGGAGGAAGGGAGGAGGGAGGGAGGGAGAGAAACAGGAAGAGAGGAAGGAAGGAGAGAGGAAATAGGAAGGAAGGAAAGAAGGAAGAAAGGGAAGGAGGAAGGGAAGAAAGAAGGAAAAAAGGAAGAAAGGTAAGCAAGTAGGAGAGAGAAAGGGAGAGAGAAATGAGGGAGGAAGAAAGGAGAGAAGTAAGGATGGGAAAAAAGAAAGTAAAGGAGGGAGAGAAGTAGAAAGGGAGACAGGAAAGGAAGGTGAAAGGAAAGAAGCAAGGAAGGATTTCTTTAGCAAATAAAGAAGACACTAAAATCAAAGTCCATTTTCTCACTATTATTTCTCAGAAGATCCCCAACCTCATCAGCAGGTTTGATCCCATGCTTCAGTAAACACTTTTCATTATTTACTATCAAAAAATTTCATCCATGGTCATAACCCTCCTAGAACTGAACTAGTTTTGCCCACAGCTGCCCAACATAGCATCTTTCTCCCTCTGACTGAATTAGGAAGAGCAATTTAGGAGAGAGTCCTGGATTTGGGACCAGCAGACCTGGATTCACATCACCCTTCTGCTATCACCTATGTGACCTTGGCAAGTCAGCTAGCCTCTGAGCCTCAGCTTCCTTGTATATAAAATGAAGTTGGATTCAATGACTTCTTAATGTCCCTTTTAGCTCAAATTTATCCAGTTCCATTAAGCAAACATTTATAAATGGTCTCCTATAAAGGCAAGTCACTTCACTCTGTTTGCCTCAGTTTTCTCATCTGTAAAATGAGCTGGAGATGGAAAGGTCAAAACCACTACAATATCATGACCAAGAAAATTCCAAATGGGGTCATGAAGAGTGAGACACACCTGAACAACAAAAATAAAGGTCCTCGTGACTGGACTAGGTCCTGGATATTCAAAAAAAGACCTAATCCCTGCCTCATGGAGCTATATTTTACTGGGAAATGGGGGGGATAAATACTCAGGTAAATAAATTCAAAATATACAAGAAATAATTGTGACTTAGAGGGATCTTGACTTGGAAGAATTTGCCTTCCAAAGTCACTTTCACTTCACTAGGAAGCCTCAGATTGTGGGTATGGATAGGAGATCTTGGTCTTTCCCAGTCTCTATCTCCAGAACACACAGAAGCCTCTTGCTACCAAACCTAAATTTCTATTCAATTCAATCCTCTGAAAACAAATACTTGGTCAACCTAACTTCAATCAGTTTTATCTCACTCTTTTCATTCTCTTCCCTTTTTTCACTCTCCAAACAAAGAGGACAACTCACCATCTCACCACTGTCTCCACATCTTGGGGCCTTTGTTCATGTATTCCCTACTCCCTATGGGCAGCTAAATGGTGCAGTGAATAGAGCACCAGTCTTGAAGTCAGGAGAACCTGAGTTCAAATCCGACCTCAGAGACTTGGCACTAACTAGCTGTGTGGGTAAGTCACTTCACCTGATTGCCTAGCCATGGAGGGGAGCTCCAGTCTTCTTGATTTATATCTGGCCACTGGACCCAGATGGCTCTGGAGGATAAAGTGAGTACAGCACCCCCTCACTCAAATCCAATTCACATGCATGTCATGGCATCACCTCCCTGATGGCATGGTGGTCTTCAAGAACTAAGAACAGGGGCGGCTAGGTGGCATAGTGGATAAAGCACCAGCCCAGGAGTCAGGAGTACCTGGGTTCAAATCCGGTCTCAGACACTTAATAATTACCTAGCTGTGTGGCCTTGGGCAAGCCACTTAACTCCATTTGCCTTGCAAAAAAAAACACCTAAAAAAAAAAAAAAGAACTAAGAACAAACATCGCCATCATGTCCAAAGCAAAATAAAGATTTATGCAGGGAAGACAAGAGGCAAAACAGTCCCTGCCTTCGAGGAGTCCACAATCTAGGGGTGAAGAGAATGTGCAAACAAATACATAGAAAGGAAGCTATACACAGGATAAGTAGGAAATAATCAACAGAGGAAAATCACTGAAATCCAGGGTTGGAAAAGATTTCCTGTAGAAAGTGAAATTTTAACTGAGGTCCTGGGTTGGAGTAGAGAGAGAGAGAGAGGTCCAGGCTGGGGGAGAGCCAGAGATAATGCTTGGAGCCAAGAGCTGGAGTGTCTGACACCCTGGAACAACCAAGAGGATAGAAAAGTATGCATTGGGAAATAATGTGTAATAAGACTGGAAAAATGGAAGGGGCTAAGTTGTGAAGGGCTTTGAATGCCAAAAAGAGTGCTTTGAATTTGCTCTTGGAGGCAATAGAGAGCCACTGGAGTTTCCTGAGTAGGGAATGGATGGATAGATGGATGCCTACATGCATGCATGAATGAATTAAAGAGTTGCAAAATATTGCAAAGCCCTGGACTCCATACTTTGCAGGCTACTAAGATCATTTCTTTTCTGCTGCATTTCCAAAATTCCAATCCCTTCAGTTAAAAGCCCACAAGGTGATGCCCCTATATCACTCCTGAGTAATTGATTTTATGTTTTTTAAAGTTTTACTACTCAACTGTAAATTTGGCTGGGCTACAGAGATGGGTTAGACCACAGAAAGTTTGGAATGCTCTGGGCCCCCATACTAAAGTCCTTTCTACAAACCTTAAATCACTGGGTAGATGTTAGCTTAGGGGAGGTTGTAGGGAGGGAGTGGGGCACAGATCTGTGATTTCATTTTCAAAGAGAACATTTAGTAAGGTAACTCCCTCTTCCAATACAATACTAATACTATGTCTTTGAGAGTGAGTTGCCTGGGGCTTCTCCTATAGGGTCCCAAAAGTAGAACATGACAGAAGGAAGCTTTCCATTCAAGTTTTTTCCATTCCAAAGCAAGTCCTCTATCTTCCCCACTAGCATGTTTATTCTTTTTTTCTTCTAAGAGCTTTGCTCTGTCTCTCTGCCCTCCTGGAATCACTCATTCACACTCAAGATTCAATGGCAGGACCACCCACATGCAAAGTTCTTGACTCAGTTTCCTTCCTTTGTTCAAATAGGTTTTCCATCTTCACAAGAAAAGGGGTAAGAAGTGAATGTAAAGCAATGAAATGGGGAGAATAACTATGTTGAATAATGAGCTAAAGTTTACAGACATTCTCTGACCTCAAACCCTGAGTACTAACTCTTGTTGCTGTTGTTTAATCCTGCCTAATTCTTTATTATTGTATTTGGGGTTTTCTTGACAGAGATGCTGAAGTAGTGCACCATTTTCTTCTCCAGTTCATTGTGCAAATGAAGAAACTGAGTTCAACTCCAACCTCAGACACTTGATATTTACTGACTGTGTGACCTTGGGCAAGTCACTTAACTCTGATTGCCTTGAATCCAGGGCTATCTCCAGTCTTACTGATTCATATGATGGCTTTAGAGGAGAAAATGAGGTTTTGCACAACATCCCCTCAATTAAATACAATTCACATGCCTCTTATGACATCACCTCCCTGATGTATTAGGTTTGCTTCTTCAAGAAGGAAGGACACACATCTTCAGACACCTCTGGTGTGGTAGCACTTTCCTTATCTGAACTTTCCAGCCTTATCTGGAACTTCTTCCCTCCACATACTCCATGCTCTGACCAAACTGGATGATACTCTGACCACTCCCATCTCCAAGAACACACACTAGACTCTACTCCCTCAAAGGTTTGTTAGTGAGAGATGAACTCCCTGTCTGCCTCTTCCATTCTGCCCATCCTTCAAAGTCATCTCTGCTCCCTGAAGTAAGAAACTTTCTGCTTACATTTCAAGGGTCTTTGCCCCCTTTGCTGTAGTTGATGCATGAAAGATTGAAGTTATGCTTTGGAACAGAAATCAATTTGAGGCCACTAGGTGGATACCTTGGTATACAGAGCCCTGGGCTTGGAACCAGAAAGACCCGAGTTCAAATGCAACCACAGATGCCTACTTGCAGTGTGACTCTTGGCAAGTCATTTAACCAAACTGCCTCAGCTTCCTCTTCTGTAAAATAGTGATCATGATAGAACCTACCTCCCAGGGGTGTTAATGCGGACCAAATGTGTTAATAATTGTAAAGTTGTTCCTAGCACATAGTAGGTGCAATATAAATGATTATTGCCCCCCCCTTCCTTTCCCTAGATTACTTCCACCTCTCTTGATCCCAGTTTCCTCATCTGTATAATGAGACTCATGTCTAATTCCCTTCCATCTCCATATCTATGCTCCTGTAGAGCCAATGGGGCATCAAATGACAAATATTGGGCTTAGAGTCAGGAAGATTTATATTCAAATGCTTCCCTTTACACTAACCAGCTACATGACCTTTGTCAAGTCACAGTTCTAAATCGAGATTTCTCTATAAAACAGTGTACTTTTAGTTCTCTATATTTGTATCTTATTCAGCATAAAACACAATTCTTGGCATGTGGTAGGTGTGTGATAAATGCTTATTAACTTAGTCTTCAATTTGCTCAACAGACAATTATTCAGGGCTCAGAAGACTATTTATCCACCTTCCGGATTTATGCCCCTTCCAGATTATTTATCCCCTTCCAGACTCTCTGCCCCTTTTCTCTACTGTTTATCCCCTTTCTAGACTATTTATACCCCTTCTAGATAATTTATGCCCTTTTAGACTTCTCCCCCCACAACTATCTCCCTTCTTAAGTCCTTACTTCTTTTTAGACTACTCATCCCCCTTTCTAGAACTGCTTATTCCTCAGTGGTTCAGTGGACAGAGCACCAGCTGTGGAGTCAGGAAGGCTGGAGTTCAAATCTGACCATAGACACTTGACTCTTTTCTTTATTTTCTTTATTTTATATTATTACAATAATTTTGTTATAAGAGTAAACATAAACCCCCTCCCCCCCCAAGAAGATGAGAAACCTCAAGAATAGTGAGAGAGAGAAAAAAATGTACTTCAGTCTGTGTTCAGATTCCAATGGCTCTGTCTCGGGGGTGAGTTGCCTTCTTTATCACAAGTCCACCAGAGAAGTTGCTTCAATAATTTTCCCACAGTTGCTATTACAAGCTGTATTTCCCTCCACTCTGTTCCTCCCCACTCTCATTTGTTCTATTCTCTCTCTCTCCTTTCATCCTGGCCCTGTCCAAAAGTGTGTTGTATCTGAGTATCCTTTCCCACCATCTTCCCTCTCTTTTATCACCTATTCCCCCATTCCCCCTTCTCTCATTCCTTTCTTCTCATTTTTCTCTAGGGTAAGATAGATTTCCTCCCCCTATTAAGTGTGTATGTTGTTTCCTCTCTGAGCCATTTCTGATGAGAATGAAGGCTCACTCATTCCCCCTTGCCTTCCCCCATTCCACTCCATCGAAAAAGCTTTTCTTTGGCTCTTACTAGTTGTAAGACCTTGGACAAGTCATTTAATCCCAATTGCTTCACATTCAGGGCCATCTCCAGTTGTCCTGATTGAAGTCCAACCACTTGATCCAGATGGCCCCAGAGGAGAAAGTGAGGCCGGTGACTTTTCACAGCCCCTCCCCCTCCCTCAAATCCAGTTCATGTGCATGGCGTGGCATCACCTCCTTGATGTCTCCGTCCTCTTTGAGGATGAAGGACAAGATAACAACAGCATTCTCCTAGACTACTTACCCCCCTTAGAGCTGGTTTATCTAGCTTCTAAATGCTTCCCGATTCTTTTAGATTGTCCAGTCTCCTTCTGTACCACCTATGACTCTTCTAAACCAGCTAGCTCCTTTCTAGACTACTCATCCCCTTTCTAGGCCTCTTCCCCACCCCTTCAGATTGTTTATCTAGGCTATCCTTTTTCTAGACTCTCCCTCAAACTCATACTTTCCCAGTGCTCTGTACACAATAAGTGGCAACTAAATGTATATGCTATTGTATAGCGATACCTTCTGTTCCAGATGCCCAAATTGACTTCTCCTCCTTCATCCCCTCAAAAAAGGAATTTGGATAGTTGAGATCCAGTCAGAAAACCTTAGGACTAGAGGAAGACATTCATAACAAAAATAGTGTTCTAAGTTAGAATACTATTTCTAACTCTTCATCCCTGCCTTTTCATGTTCCTTATTCAGAGAATAACATACTTCTCTGTCATTCAAGAAGAAAATATTGAACAAGGAGCTAAGTTACTGGGGTTCTTGTCAGGCTTCTGCCTCTAACCTGAGAAAGATACTGACCTTCTCAGAAAATATGTTTGTTCTTCAGTAAAATGGGTAGATTCGATCTGATGATCTCTTAGAGCCCTTCTATTCTGAATTCCTCTGAATCTCAAGGCCAACTCACTGGTATTTCCTGGTCCCTTTCTCAGAGAGGAGCTACCTAACCCTGGGAGTCACAGCCAGAGGCAACTCTATGGACTGGATGTCCTAAACCTGGAGGCAAAAAATATGGTTTTGAATCCAACCTCTGGCACCTACCAATGGAGTGACCATGAACAAATCACTTCACCTGTCTAACCTTCAGTCTTTGGGGGGATAAAATATTTAACATTCAACCTCATGGGTTGGTTGCTGGGAAAACTCTTTGTAAAGCTTAAAGTGTTTTGCAAATGACTATGATCATCATTATGAATAGTCCTGGAGCACAACTTCAATATTGGGGAGGGTCGGGGGCATTTCTTTTCCAAAAAGTCTCTCCTGCACCTCCTCCTACCTTCCCAAATCGAAAAAATGTTCTCATGGACCTTCCATCATGGCTGGTGACAGAATTATCAGCTCTCCAGGAAACAGGAACTGCATAAAGAAATCTCTCCCCCTCTCTGAGCCTCAGTTTCCCCAATCACCACCACCCCCCATAAGATGAAGCAGTTGATCTAGGGGATCTCCAAAGGCCCTTCCAGCTGTGATAGTCTGTAATTCTGGGATGGAGGTCAGTTGGCAGAGACGACTCTGGAGGTCCTTTGTGGCTCTATATGGGTCTAAGGAGGTGAGACCCAGGAGCCCCACTTCCATTATCTGACTCCAGTCCTAAGCCTCTCCTCTCAAGGCTTCGCAGCCTGCCAGGCTCCTGATTTCCAAGCAAAGAGTAAGCCTCCCCTCTAGCGGTCTTGGCTATTACTGCAGTCAGGGAAGATGCTAAGGTTCCCAGGACAACCCTGCAGCATCACTGTTGAAGACCTGGGAGGAATAACTTGGGAGGGAGCCCTTTTGTTTTCCATCCTTAGTCCCCCAGAATATTCAGAGCTAGAAGAGACTTTGGAGATCCTGTCACCCTACAGATGGAAACCAGAGGAGGGGTGAGTGAGTGCCCAGAGCCACGCCATACTATACATGTCTCCTAACTTCATCCCCTGAAAACCATTTTGAAGGTCACCACTGATGGGGAACACAGTAAGCATCTCCTCAGGCTGTCTATTCCACTTTGGATAGATTTGATTCCTCCCCAGGTAAGACTGCAGCTTTTTCACTAACTAGCGCCATTTAATTATTTAATAAATATTTATTAATCATCTCCTATTTGTGCACTTAGAGCCATATTCAGTACTGAGAGTGATACAAAGTTTACACAACTGTGGAGTTCTCTAACTACTTGGAGAAGACAAACATAACTCTAACATTTAATATTGTACAATAGTTCATGTGTGTGTGTGTGTGTGTGTGTGTGTGTGTGTGTGTGGTTCATAGTGGGTGCTGCCACATAGTAGGGTGCTTAATAAATGCTTACTGGCTAACTGGAGAGGGACAGAACAAAGTCCTCTGTGAGGCCAAAGAAGAGATGTTTATATTTTATTCTTTTTTATTCAAAATTTTCTTCCTATCTCTATCCCAGCCATTGAGAAGATGGGAGAAACAAAACTCATTTAAAACATATATACAAGCACCAGCCCTGGAGTCAGGAGTACCTGGGTTCAAATCTGGTCTCAGACACTTAATAATTACCTAGCTGTGTGGCCTTGGGCAAGCCACTTAACCCCGTTTGCCTTTCAAAAACCTAAAAAAAAACACATATATACAAAACAAATTCCTACATTAACCACATCCAAAAAATTAAAAATATATGTTTCAACCTGTAATCTGAATCTATCTGTTCTCCATCTGAAGGTGGACAGCATGTTTTATCATTAATCCTTTGGCTTAGTAGTGGGTCACTGTGATTATTAGAATTACTAGATCTTTCATACTTTCCTATTTACTAATTTACTATTTTTGTTATTTATTAATATTGTTTTTATTCTCCTGGTTCTTCTCACTTCACTTTGTATCATTATACAAGTCTTCCCAAGTATTTCTGAAACCGTTCCCTTTATCATTTCTTAGGGCAATCACATTGTTATCCTATTCAGCTCTGGTACCATCTCCAGTCATCCTGATCTATATCTGGCCACTGGACCCAAATGATTCTGAAGGAGAAAGTAAGACTGGTAGCTTTGCACAGCCCTCCCTCGCTTAAATCCAATTCACCTGCAAGTCACGGCATCACCTTTCTGTTGTCCTGGTCCTCTTTAAGAACAGAGGACAAGCAACAATAACCAACTCTATTCAGTCATTCCCCAATTGATGGGGATCTGAAAGGTATTACAGAGAAATCAAGGAAAACTGCTGGGAAGTTGCAATATTAGACCTTAAAAGATGGGTGTAATTCAACAGAAGGGGAGGGGGCATCGTTCCAAGCATAGAATATAGAACACATTTAGGAACAGTTCATTCTTATTGGACCTTATGGTGAACATTTGATGTTTTTCCTTCACTCTTTTTTAAAAATTTTATTTAAGGCAATGGAGTTAAGTAACTTGCCCAAAGTCACACAGCTAGGCAATTATTAAGTGTCTGAGGTTGGATTTGAACTCAGGTCCTCTTGACTCCAGGTGACTTGCCCAAGTCACACAACTAGTAAATGGCAAGAGTCTGGGGCTGGATTCAAATTCCTATCCTCCTGACTCCAAGGCCAGTGATCTATCCACTGCACTACCTAACCATGGGGTGAATATAAACATAAAGAAATAGAGAGGACTTCCCAAGAGTAGTAAATACTAGACAATGGCATCCCCAACCTCATCCCTTTATTGAATAGTGCCAGCACGCTAGGGACAATGCAGAGAAAATTATTTGGATGGGTGTCTTCCTTCTTGTCCCCACTCCAAAGAACCCTCCTAACCTGTTGGTGCCTGATAATTCTCCCTCTGAGAGAGGTCAGAGGGAGTGGTTGTAACCTTACCTGTATAGCCCCTTCACTTACAGAACTAGAAAAGTGACTTGTCAGCTAATATACAGTATGCTTATTTGTGTCCTAGGCCCCTTTGGCAGTCTTGACCCCCTTCTCAGAATCAGGTCTTTAAATTCATAAAAGAAAAGGCATAGGAGTACAAGGAAACCAGTTATATTGCAGTATAGCTCTCAAAATATTTTTTAAACCAGCTTACAGATTCCAATTTAAGGAGTCCTGAGAAATTAAGTGACTTGCCCAGATCACACAATGAGAAAGGTCAGAGGCCAGGCTTGAACATAGGCGATCCTGACCTCACCACCATCTTCTCAGTTATACTACCTCTGGAAATCCCTTTGTCCAGGGTCAAAGTTTCTTATGCCATAAGGAAAAGTAAGGCTTTAAATGCCAATTCCCCAGGGAGAGGGAACATCTGGAGAGAGGTTTCATAGGTTTTGATTGATGGGCAATAACAAAGGGGAAGTCATAACCTGAAAGAGGCATTGCAGCTTCAGAAAACTGGTAGGGACAAAGTCTGAAATCTTGCCTTAAGCTACAACTTCAGCAACGGTGTGCCTGCCTCAGACTCTCACCTCTACTTCACCCTGGTGGAACAGTTGTAGAGAATTGGGTTTGATGGCCTGTATTCTCCCCAGAATAGAATCAACCCCTCCATAATGATGCTAGCAGCAGTAAAAATAATATCTAATATTTCTATAAACCCAGGATTGCAAACTCTCGCCATATATTTTACTTCTCCTTTGATCCTCACAGTCCTGTGACTACAATGGATAGAACCCCGAGTCAGAAGTCAAGAAGACCCGAGTTCAGATTTAATCTCAGACCCTTAACTGTGTTACCCTGGGTTAGTCATTTCACCCTGTTTGCCCTAGTCTCCTCATCTATAAAAGGAGCTGGAGAAGGAAATGGCAAACCGCTCCAGCAACTCTGCCAAGAAAAGCCCAAATGGGATCATGAAAAGTCAGACGTGACTGAAAACAACTGAAGAGCAGCAACAATAAAAATGAGGATAATAACAGCAACGAGCTCCCAGGCCTGTAGTAAGGGTGCAAGGAGATAATGGCTGAAAAGCACTTAACACGGGACTACATAAATGTTCATTTTCATTATTATTACTCATCCCATGCGACAGATGAAAAGGGTGAAACAAAAAGAGGTTGCCCAGAGTAAAAAATGAAGGATTTGAACCCAGGTTATTTTCACTCTAAGTCAGAAAGAACTCCACTCACTGCAGCCACTACCCTGCTGGTGAGGGGTTTGAGGGTTTCTTCCCCATTTTAAAGAGCTGCATTGTTTCAGTTTGAGTGTTTTGTCCTTTGTCTTTTTTCTTTTTCTTTCCCTCATTTTTTTGACTTCATTCCTGGGCCTTCCCTCTCATGCCACAGTTTGCCCCTGGGCCTCTCACATTGGAAACAGTCTCCCCCTCCCCCACACATAACCCCACCCCCAACATCCCAGTTGCCCCTTTCTCCAATTGGCTGCTCCTTCCCTGATGTTCAATTTTTTATATTTGTTCTTGCAAGGCAATGGGGTTAACTGACTTGCCCAAGGTCACACAGCTAGGGCATTATTAAGTGTCTGAGGCTGGATTTGAACTCGGGTCCTCCTGACTCCAGGGCCAGTGCTCTATCCACTGCGCCACCTGGCTGCCCCACCCCATGTTCCATTTTTAAGGGAAATGCTCAGACCAGCCTATTCCTTTCCAGGAAGCCTCTGTGGGCTTTCTCTACAAACCAGCACAGGTATCTCCTCTTGCCCCATTAATCTTACCCCAACTTTTCCTCTGCCTTTTCCTTGTTATCTTCCTTTGGAATGTAAACTCCCTGAGGGTAAGGACTGTGTTCCTTTCTATTAGTGTCACCAGTCCTTATCAATGGGTCTGACAGTTACGAAGTACTTTTAAATATTTGTTGATTGACTCATTTTTTAAATTATTTTTTCAATTAACATGCATTAATTTTTTTCTTCCTCCCACTACCCCCACATTGAAAAAAAAAGAAAAAAAATTCTTGAAACAAATATAGAGTCAAGCAAAATCAATTTGACCAAAAGGTAATGCTGAGTGCTCTTGCCTTCATTAAATTCGATTAGGTACAGAAAACTTTCTATGAGCAATATGTTGACTTAGAAAACCACATATTAACATTATCTACATGCTATTGTACTGTCTTTGTTTTACTAAACAATTTTATCTGTCTGGTAGGACACTGCACTGCAGGATTCAACACATCTGATCTTGAATACCTGTGTAATTTGAAATCTATGCACACAGGCTGGTATCACAAGAATATTAAATTTATTTTTTCCTATTCTTTTCCCCCATATTAGTCATGTTGGAAAAAACATATGCTTCTTTTTGCTTTCAGAGGTCATCAATTCTCCCTCAGGAGTGAGAATTTTAATCACTGATTCTAGGGATTCTATTCTGGGGAGAATTTAATCAATAGTAATAAAAATTCATCTTTAATCATGAATGCTTTGGATTGTCTTAGATTGTATTGATTAGAGTCACTGAGTCTTTCAGAGTTGATCATCATTATCAAATCGTTGTTTCTGTGTAGTGTTCTCCTGGTTCTGTTCAATTCACTTAGAGCATTGCATTTGGAGATGGAAAGGACCTTAGAAATCAACCCAACTCTTATTTTTACATATTAGGAAACTGAGGTCCAGAGAGGGGACTGTCCTGGGCAGGGTAAAAAGACAAACTTCAGAGGCCCAGCAAAAGAACCTTCTGTTCCTCTTCATCTGATATGACTCTCTTCCCTAGACTCGACACTCTAGACAGTCTAGATTGCTAATTCCAGTCTCCAGATCCAGAGTTTTCCCCCTGGTCGAAAATGGGATTCTTCCTCATCTACCCCTCTCAAAAGCCCTGTCTTCCTTCAGAGCTCTGCTCATTTGCCACCTCCTCCCTGGAAGGCTTTTTTGATTTTACATACACACACACACACACACACACACACACACACACACACACACAGGTCTCTGTCTCTCTTTCCCCTCCCTCTTCTCTCATGGAATGTAAACTCCTTGAGGAGAGAAAAGTTGGGGTTTTGTCTTTGTATCCACATCCAATGCACAGCATACAGGGATAAAAACTGAACCCATGTGATTTTACCTCTATTACAGGAAATTTTCAAATAAATTAATTCACTCTTTTAATGCTTTCCAGATTCTTTTCAGCAACTTCTTTTTTTAAATTTATTTAAGGCTGTGGGGTTCAGTGACTTGCCCAAGGTCACACAGCTAGGCAATTATTGAGTGTCTGAGATCAGGTTTGAACCCAGGTCCTCCTGAGTCCAGGGCCCGTGCTAAATCCACTTTGCCACCTAGCTGCCCCAGCAACTTCTAATTAGGGGGAGAGAAACAGAGAGAGAGAGAGTCAGAGAGACAGAGAGACAGAGAGACAGACAGAGACAGAGACAGAGTCAGAGAGAGAGAAAGAAGAGAAATAAGGGAAAGAAACAGTAGAGAGAGAGAGACAGACAGAGAGAAGAGATAAAGGAAAGAGACAGAAAAAATAGAGAGGCAGAAATAGAGAGAGGGAGATATAGACAGAGAAGAAAGAGAGATAAAGAAAGAGATAGAAGAGAGCTAGAGAGCCAGAGAAGAGAAAGAAAGATAAAGAAAGAGACAGAGAAAAGGAGGAGAGAGATTGAGAGAGAGAGAGAGAGAGAGAGAGAGAGAGAGAGATCACAGGCAAGCACATCTAAATTGCCTGGGGCTCTGAGAGATTAGTTTACTTGCCAAATCACAGTCATGCTGTGCCAGAGGAAGGATTTGAACCCAGATCTTCCTGTCTCTCTGCCCTCTGCATCATACATTCTGCCTGGCACATCTGAATAGGAACTGGGAACTCTCTGATGAATCTCCTCCATCAGTGCAGATCAGGGCCTTTTCTGCAGCCTTCATTCCTAAAGACTGGCCTGGGACACAAGGTTAAAGACACTTATAATGAGTCAGGATCTCTAAGTCACCATGCTCCTTACTCAGGGTAGTCATACATGCATACTGAATTAAATAGGGGGAGTACACTTGAGTTCCTTTCTTCTCCAGTTTTCCCCTCTCCAATATCCCCACATATATTTTCTGCCCTTGTGAATTTCTCTCCTAAAGTATATTTATTTTTTGGTCTTGGGCCAAAGGAGCTTCCTGCGGGCAAATGAGATAGGATTGGGTACCTCAACAGGATTGATGCTAATTAGTTATTCAATGTTTGCAAAGCCCTATAGCTCCTTGGGGCTACATCAATAATTATGTCCCCACCACATATAGCATAATAGTTGTGAATTATACAAATGGGAGTAGATAAATAAGGCCCAATGATTCATTCATCCACCTTGCTAGGCAACAGCTATTCCCCTCAAAGGAGTTTAAAGCTTAGAATTTCCTTGTTTGTCGCATCTCATTTGAGCCAATGATGAGCCAGAATCATCTTCTCATCTGAAACCTTAGTAGGGAGTGAGGAGACAGACCAGACAGGCCATCTTTGACTTTTGTGGAACAATTCAAGATTTTCCTAAAGTTTTAGCAGGAAAAAAAAAATCTTCAGACTCATGAATCATATTTTTTAGAAGAAATGCAGAGGAGGCCATGTAGGTGGCAAATATAATGAGTGAAATTTAAAACAAATTAATTAATGGCCAGAAAAAGGAATGAACTAACTTCAAATTCATTAAATGATTCTGATGACACTGCAGGAAGAACATCTAACATTTATATTGTGTTTTAAAGATTGCAAATTGTTAAGTCATTTGATCCTAACAAAATTGCCAGACCTTTTGCTAAACTCTCTCAATATAACCCAAAACAACCCAAAGCAACTTCCAAAACAATCCCCAAAATGTACCAAACTGAATTTCTGTCTCCAAAGTCAAGAAAAAGTAACACTGAGTCATTTTTCCATTCCTGAACTGCTTAGGAATGCATAAAGAGAAATCTGCAAACACTGGGGTGGGAGCAGCCCCAGCAATGGCAGCAGTGCTCTGTGGCAACACCCAGGGACAGTCAGAAGATCCTAGAGGACCCCTGTATTAGCCCCAGATACAGGATTAGGTACCATCTGGTAGTTCTGTCACATACTACCTCCAGGGCAAAGAGGAGTTGTTGTGTGTGGTCAAGAGAGGGAACAGGGTCCATCTTGCAAAGACCAAGAGGACAGTGCCCAGACAGACCTCTTCCTAGATCCCACCCCCTTGAAAACTTACCAATGAACTATGAAAATAGCAGAAAGATACAAAAAACATAAAAAAAGAATACAGAACACTTTACTTATAAAAGGAATTAAAGAATTAAAGATTGAGGGGCGGCTAGGTGGCGTAGTGGATAAAGCACCGGCCTTGGAGTCAGGAGTACCTGGGTTCAAATCCCGTCTCAGGCACTTCATAATGACCTAGCTGTGTGGCCTTAGGCAAGCCACTTAACCCCGTTTGCCTTGCAAAAACCTAAAAAAAAAAAAAAAAAAGAATTAAAGGCTGGCTCAGGCCAGTTGTCTTGAAAGTGAGCAGAGTCCAGCCCTAATAAAAAGTCCAAAGTCAAGAAATAGGCTAGAAAAATGAACAAACAACCACCACAAAGATAATAATTATAAAAATTTTCTGAGATTACAGAAAAACTCAAGACACAAACTCAGAAGTTGACAATGACTTGAAAACATCTACATATAAATCCTCAAAAAAATGTGTATTGGATACAAGTCAAACTAGATTGAAGAAGTAAAGAAAAAAAATCATTAAAGCAAAATAATTATTTAAAAAACAAGTAAGTGGTAGAGGGAATATTGGGAAAGAAATGAAAGTAATATAAGGAAACTATGAAAAGATAATTAACAGCTTAGTAAAAGAGTCACAAAAGCACAAAAGAAAATAATTCTTTAAATATTAGAATTAGCTAACTGGCAAAAGAGGCACAAAAATATACTGAATAAATTAATTTGTAAAAATAAGAATGGGTCAAGTGATAAAAGAAGTACAAAATCCTCACTGAAGATAAATAATTCCTTAAAAATTTAACTTGGTTATGTAGAAACTAATTATTCCCTGAGACTATCAAAAAATTAGTCAAAAAACTAAAAAATCAAAAAAATGAATTATCTTAAAAAAAATCTCAAAAATGAAAACTCCCTGGAATAATATAGTCAAAATCCAAAGCTATCAGGTCAAGAAGAATATAATGAAAGCAGCCAGAAAGGCACCATTCAGTTACTACGAAGACACAGTCAGGCTCACACAAGATTTAGCAACTACCACAATCAAACAGTGGAGGCCTTGCAATAGTCTGCTCTGGAAGGCAAAAGACCTAGAATTGTTCTTCAGGCATTTTTCAATAACCTCTGACTTTGTGACCCATTTGGGGTTTTCTTGACCAATAGAGGAGTTGCTTGCCACTTTTTTCTCCAGTTCATTTTACAAATGAGGAAATTGTGAAAAAATAGGACTGAGTGATTTTCCCTAGTTCACTCACCTAGTGTTTGAGGCCAGATTTGAACTCAGGAAGAGGATTTCTTGACTCTAGGCTGGCACTCTATTTACTTTGCCACCTAGCTACCCAACCAAGAATAACCTATCTAGTTAAATAATAGAATTCTAGAGCAAGAAAATGAAATTTAATGAAATTGGGAATTTTCAAGCATTTAATATTGAAAAAAAAAACAGAGCTGAATAGAAATTTTACATTCAGATATTCTGACATGACCCACAATCCTGGGTGGTGGATACCATTATTAGCCCCATTTTATGGTTGAAAAAATGGAGAGTTAATGCAGGCTACACAGCTACTATCTGAGGTGGGATTTGAACCCACTATGGCTAGTAATTCCCATGGTTTAAGACATTAAAAATAAGGCAACTACGGTATAGTGAGAAAAACACAAGAATTCTGATTCAGAGTATCTGTATTCAAATTTTGAGTATGATTCACTTGCTGTGTGACTCTAGATAAATCACTTAACTTCTCTGGGGCACAGTTCCCTACTCTATAAAAAGAAGGCTTTTGGATTAGAAATGTTGTGAGGTATCCCCCTCCAGTTCTAAATCTGTGATCCTATGAAGTCTAAAAAAAAAAAAAAAAAAAGAGCCTGACTCTTTAGTATTAAAGGCATGACTTGTGAAATCCAAGCTCCCTTCTGGGAAGAAAAACATATTCTCATTTGCTAAAGCTCCTTGTCAATCAAAAGATCTCTGGTGTGTGATTATTGAATAAATCCCTTTGCCTCTCCAGGCTCTGGTTTCCCTCAAGGGGAAAGTAGGAATAAGAATATTTGAAATATCTCCCTCACATTTCATGGGAGACAGACTTACATTCTATGCCGGTGATTAAGCAAAGGTGGGAAGAAGAATAGTTTGAGGGGGAGGAAGAGAGGAACATTGAGAAAGAGAGTCAGTCACACACAACCCAAGCTGAGAAGCCAGGTTGTGAAATAGCAGAAAAAGGAGCAGGGAAAAAAACCCCAGCATGGAATGGGGTCCGTGTTGTCTGCTGTACTTCACAATCCAAAGGACCGATGATGAATGTGAAGCCCTGTTGCCAGAGAGGCAATTTGGGACTGGGAAGTCACTCTTCAGAGAAGAAGCCAGAATGCAGAAATGACTAATAATAATAGTTAACATTTATCTAGTGCTTACCAGGTGCCAGGCACTGGGATAGGTTTAATAAATATTATTACAAAAATTAGAAATACCATCTCACTTGATCCTCACAAGAGAAGGTGTTTTACAGATGAGGAAAATGAGGCCAACAGAGGGTTAAGTGATGTCGTTTATATGCAGCTAAGGTTGAATTTGGACTCAGGTCTTCTTCATCCCTGAATTCTATCCACTGTGCTAGTTAGCTAAATAGAGGGATCGTTTCAGAGAAACATGAGAAGATTTATACGAACTCAAGCAGAGTGAAGTGAACAGAACCTGGAGAACAATGTATACAATAACAACATGATTATCTTGTAACCTTCTATCACCTCAGAAAGACTTAAGAACTCTGATCCACACACACAATAATCCTGTTACAGAAGATAAACCTCCTGCCCTCCTGCTCTCCATCCCCAGAAGTGATGGACTTGGCTTCAGATTGAGCACACATTTTTGGATATGGCCAATGTGGCAATTTGTTTTGCTTTTCTATGCATAATTGGTAAGGGTTTTGCTTATCTCTTTTTTTTAATAGAGAGGGATGTGTGGGAAGGAGAGAAAATGGATTTTTGTTCTCTGAAAAAATATATTTAGATTTTAAAAAATAATTTTAAAAAAAAGAAGCTAGATTGCAGAGAGGGAGTGCAGAGAGATTTGACCATTCTCCAAGTCAATTGATTTCCCATCACTTCAAGTTTTTTATGTTCATAGTTTGCTTTCCCCTGTCTCAGCCCAGCAGGAGGGCTGGCATGGTCAGGGGCAGATTCTGACAAGCCTCCTCTTAACTTAGAGATTTCGATTAACCTGAAAGCTGTTATGTTATAAGGCTGCTATGAGGGAAATGTTTTGTAGGCCTTGAGGTCCTATAGAAGTGTTCACTTTTACAGATGTAGGGTGTCCCAAAAATCTTAGTGCCATTTTTTTTTGCTTTTAGCAAGTTCAAAACTTAGTTTTATTTCATATTTATTATTCTTTCTCCAGAGGCAATATGGAACACTGTGGAACCAAAAAAAGATCTAGGGACAAGTCGTACCTCCAAAATATACAGGTTAAATAATCCTGAGCAAGAGATTTAACCTCTTTGTATCCCAAGCAGCCAAGATTAAATATTTAATATGTAGATATTAAATTTAACATTTTGTTGTTGTTGCTGTTCAGTCATTTTTACTAGTATCCAACTCTTTGTGATCTCATTTGAGGTTTTCATGGCAATGATACTGCAGTGGTTTGTCATTCCGTTCTCCCAGCTCATTTGACAGAGAAGGAAACTGAGGTGTGAAGTGACTTGCCCAGGGTCACAAAGCTAGTAAATATTTGAATTCAGGTCTTCCTGACTCCAGGTCCTAGTGCTTTATCAACTGCACCATTAAATTAATATAGAGATGGGGCAGCTAGGTGGCGCAATGGATAGAGCACCAGCCCTGGAGTCAGGAGGACCTGAGTTCAAATCCGACCTCAGACAATAATTACCTAGCTGTGTTGCCTTGGGCAAGCCACTTAATTAACCCCATTGCTTTGCAAAAAAAAAAAAAACTTAAAAAAATTAATATAGAGCTATGTTAAATGCTGAATATATATAGATCACGAAGATAGACATTATATTTAGCATATACAAATTTGTAATTTCATCAGTATATATTTGCCCTTTATAGTTTAACACAGCTCTCAAGAATTCCTGTGGTTGAAAAATTCATCCCCCTTAACCAGTAAGGCAATGATCATCTCAGGATTTAGCCCCATTGCCAAGCCATACTCACAATCTTTTTAACTTGGTAGGATTGCTCTTGGTAGGAGTGATCTTAGAGAAGCCAAGGTCATTTCCAAGCCATGACAAATTATCCAAGAAGGACTTGTGAGGATGACTATCATTATTAGCAAAACTGCACATTCACCAAA
Source organism: Macrotis lagotis (assembly GCF_037893015.1). Classification (NCBI taxonomy): domain Eukaryota; kingdom Metazoa; phylum Chordata; class Mammalia; order Peramelemorphia; family Peramelidae; genus Macrotis; species Macrotis lagotis. The sequence continues at coordinate 666,248,193 of NC_133666.1, forward strand.
CTCTTTATTACATCTTCTATTATCATACCTTCCAGGTCTTTGAGGCTCTCTCTCCTGCCTGGAGTTCATTCTTTCCTCTCTTATGTCTCAGAAGCTTCAATTTCCTTCAGAGTTCAGTTGGAATATCATTTCCTAAAGAAGAAACACCCCCTCCCCAATTTTAATGAAAATATTTAAAATTTAGGGATTGAAAGACTTGAGTTCAAATGTGATTTCTGATGTTTATTAGCTGTGTGACCCTGGGTAAGTCACTTCATCTGACCCAAAGACAGAAATGGCAAACCACTCCAGTATCCCAAATGGGATCACAAAGAAAAAAATGACTGAATAACAGTAATTTCTCTGTCTTTAGAGGCAAGGTGATTCAGTAGGTAGAAAACTTGCCTGGAAATCAAGAAAAGCTAGTTCAAGCCTTACCTCTGAAACATGTAGGCTGTGAGACCCTGAGAAAGAGCTATAAGAGGCAGGTAGATGATACAATGGATAGAGTACTGGTCCTGGAGTCAAGAGGACCTAGTTAGTTCAAAATCAACTTCAGACACTTCCTAGATGTGTTTGGACAAATTGTTTTTAATTAATTTTTTTCAAATATATTTAACCTTCCAGGTAACCATCTAAGATTAAAAATTATTTTAAAAGTCTTGCCTTGGTAGAGGAAGACTCTTCATTCAGGAGATACCTGTGCCAGCAAAATCACACATCCAGTTTCTATCTCAATCTTTCACATTGAGGCTTCACTGAGAGCAAGGAAAGCTTCCATGCCTGTCTTTGTATCTTCAGAGATACATAACAGGTGCCCAATAATGGTTTATCAAATTTATTTATCATGATAAACGCAATCAGTCCCTGCTCCCATCTCCCTTAATTCTCATTAGCAGGAAGGCTCTGGTTTTCTTCTGTTGGACTCTCAAGGCTGTCAACCAACCTTCTTAAACTGTGGTCACCAGAACTGAGAACAACATTCAAGACATTTCATTTTGTTGTGCCTCGGTCTGTTCATTTGCAAAGTGGGGTTGATGATAGCTCCCACCTCCCATGGTTGTTATGAGGATCTTAAAACGCTGTGTCAATGTTATTATTGTCACACAAGCAGACAAATGGCTTCACTAGGCCTCTGTCCTGGAGACATTGTCAGATCAATTTGACAAGACTGGAATCATGTAAAAATATTGCTAAGATTTGCAATGTTGGCTTAGCTCTATATATGCTGGGGTTTCCCCAGAGGCCTCCTTTTGATGGAATGAGGGAGGTGGTGAGAAAAGGGAGTGAATCTGGGACTTCAGTTGCCCTCCATCACAGCCCTATAGGGATAGGCTCCCCATTTCAACACCAAAGTCAGCTGCAGGAGCGAGGGCAGAATTAACAGCTAAGAGATACTGGAATATATAAGAATAACTAAATATAACTACGAGGAGTTGTACCCACAGTTCCTTACTGAACCAAAGACTTGGTTACATAATATAGCATCCTGCAAGAAAGAAATCAGAAGGAAACCCCGTCTTATTTGCACCCCTCTCCTCCTCTCCTCCTCCCCTCCTTCATGGGGCACATTGAGAATTCAACAAAGGAGACAAGAGGCCTGTGTGTATTTCCCTCAATGGGGGCAAGAGGGGGACTGAGGGGGCGGCCCTTGGCTACAGAAAGGTTTTTTCCTGGCAGACAGAAAACAGCACTTTGGCAAAAGGCAAAGAGTACTGCCTGGCCTCAGGTCCTTCAGAGGAAGAGAAAGGGCAGGGGGCTCTTTAGAAGCTTTGGGTCAAAGTCGAAGAAGGGTGGGAGGGGAGGGCAAGCCCTTGGGGGTACAGTGGGCACTTAGACTTGTGGAATCTCCACTATCTCAGGCTTTCTGGGCCTAGATAGAATTCTCACAGGAATGGTCCAGAGTAAGGGCAGAGCTCACCAGGGCAACACTCAGCACCACTCTGCTCCAAATTCCTATGGGAATAGAAATAACTATAGAAAACCCTGTTCTAAGTTCCACTCCAAGCAAGGAAAAGGACTCACATCTAAATAGCATCAGAGAGGGCTGCTAGGTGGTGCAGTGGAGAGAGCACCAACCTTGGAGTCAGGACCTGAATTCAAATCCAACCTCAGACACTTAAAAATTACCTAGCTGTGTCACCTTGGGTAAGTTACTTAAATGAATTGCCTTGCAAAAAGCCCAAATAAATAAATAGCTTCATAGATCTAGAACTGGGAAAGACCATTAAGTCTAGACCCTTCATTTTACAAATAAGGAAACTGAGGCCTGGAGAGGTAAAAGTTAGGAAGCTGTGGTCCAGTTCCTAACCTCACCCAGTTAGGAAGTGTCTGAGGATGGATTTTAACCCACATATATAATAAGCTTCAAAGAAAGGACTTGAACCTTAGGTAGCATGACCAGAGTAGTCCAAATCCTACCCCAGATGCTTCCTAGTTCTAATTCCAGTACCTTCCCTCCATTAATTAATTCCTATTTATCCTGTATATAGCTTGCTTTGTAAATATTTGAGTTTGTTGTTTCCCCCATTAGATTGTAAGTTCCTTAAGTGCACACTGTCTTTTACCTCTTTTTGTATCCCTCCTCCCCTCCCCTCCAGTGATCAGCAAAGTACTTGGCAAGTAGTGATAAATATAGATTGGTTGATAGTTGTGTGATCCTGGACAAGTCATTGAGCCTAGGCGCCTTTCCGCATGACCCCTTGAGACAGTTGGTTCCTGCCTGCCCCTCCTAAATAACTCCAAACTTGTACATCATGAGCATCCCAGATCAAGAGGTTGTATCCATCAGAGTACTTCCTGCCTCCTAAATTTCCTTTTTTGCTGATTTGTCTTTCCTTCAGCAAGGGGACTGAGAAGTTTGGGGAGTTTTGTTTCCCCTCACTGCTCGCAGACCCTAAGAAAGGCAAAATTATTATCCCATTTCTCTGGGTCACAGCTGCAATCCTGGACTTTTGTTCTCAGTTGAGAGTTCCGTAGGACCTGACAGGCCGCTTTTGTTCTTTCTGCCTTCTTCTCTGCCCTGCCTTCTTGGGATCAAGCCCTATTCCAACCCCCCAGCCCTCAGAACATTGGGCAAGTGTCAGGGCACCCAGAACCTCAACCTTTCTCCTCAGACCACATAAGGAGATCATGACTTCTCACACCACCCACTCAGCTAAGCTAATAACTGACCTTTTCTCTTCCAGAATCAGCCCCTGAAGAAAGTACCCAGGCTCCCCCATCCCAAGCAAGATGTGATGACTCCCAGTGCCAACTCTACCCTTTGAGAACAGAGGACTGCCTATGTAGGATTCCTCAGAAAGAACTCCCCAGTCTCAGTATATTTCTCCTGACTAGAAAATGGAAAATCCACCATTAGAGTTTCATTCCTTTGGGACTAGCATAACTACAGCATTTTTGCTTAATGTGCAAACATCCCAGAGAAGTGGAAACATATTTAAACCCCAAGTTGAGGGAATTCTCAGCTGTTTCCAGGACAAACAGATTAGCAGGAGAAAATCTGGGCACCCACATTCATTACTCCTACCACCAACATTGAGTAAGAGCTTCCTCTGTGTACAAAGCATTATGTCTTGAAGAGAAAAAAGCAGTCAAGGCAGGAGAAGAACATGGTTTTGCGAAGAGACTACTGTGATCCCTCTCACCCCTGGGCGATATTCATGATACTCAACAACCCCAAGGATGGTTCCATACTTTCCTTCCTTCCCATCTAAGCAGACCAGTTCAATCCAGGATCTTTTCCACTCAGTTACCAACTCTTGTTCATCCATCCTCCTTCCATAGCATCACTCCCATCACCCCTCACAAAACATTCAACTCACATAACCTCGACTCTGCTTCTAGCCCTCCATTCTTGTCTAGACAGATGTAAGGACTTCTAAAATGGGCTCGCAGTCTCCAGGGTCTCCAAGCCAATTCATCCTCCAGACAACAACCAAGCCGATATTCCTAACATATAGATACATAGATAGAGATGATAGAGATAGAGATGAGAGAGAGAGATGAGAGAGATAAAGATAGATAGAGATAGAGATGATAGAGATATAAATAGAGATAGAGATAGAGAGATAGAGATGATAGATGATAGAGATAGAGACAGAGATTAGAGACAGAGACAGAGATAGAGGAGATAGAGATAGAGATGGAGATAGAGATAGAGATAGAGATGATAGAGATAGAGAGAGATAGCAAGAGAGATTAGAGATAGAGATAGAGTTAGAGATAGAGATAGAGATAGAGATAGAGATAGAGATAGAGATAGAGATAGAGATAGAAAGAGAGAGTAGAGAGAGTAGAGAAAGTAGAGAAGGGGAACAGGGACAGAGACAGAGACAGAGATAGAGACAGAGATAGAGATAGAGATGATAGAGATAGAGATAGATGATGTAGATATAGATATAGATAAATATATCTGACCACATCAACCCCTGCTCAAGAATCTCCAGTGATTCCTAATTCCCCTCATATTAATAATACTCTTCAACTTGAATATAAAGGCTACAATATTGTTCTCAAATACCTTTCCATCATATTTCCTATCACTTTCCTCCCTTCAAGATATATTCTCCATCCTACTCAAACTGGTCTGACAATTGTTTCTTCCTAGCACACATATTTTCTACCTTTGCATATTGACTCCAAGTTCTCTGGAATGCCCTCCCTCCTTACCTCAGCCACTTTGAATCTCCTTGCTCCCTTCAAAGCATAACTAAGGTGCCACTTCCCCCATGAGGCCTTTGTAGATGACCATAGTTTTAGCACTCTCTCTCTCCCTCTTAAAATTCCTTTTTCATTCATTTGTTTTTACTTCTGTAGGAGTTGTAATGGACCTTAGTGTAAATGCAGATACTTCATAGTTGTGTGACCCTGAACAAGTCACTTAATCTCTCTGCCTCAATTTCCTCAACTGTAAAAATGGACATTAAAAAAATAGCCCTATCTTCCTGGGTTGACATTGTGAGCATCCAATAAGATAGTATTTGTAAAACCTCTAACCTGAAGAAAACTATTTAAATATTAACTAGTGTTATCATTACAATTTTTATTATCATTCTGGTTATTACTATTCATAGGCCTACATTGAGTATGGCTGAGTGTGTCAGCATAGACCTATGTAGCTTCTGCAGGCCTATGATTTACTCACATGGATTCCTGTTGCATCACAACAGGAGAAAATAAGCTTCTTGAGGGGCGGGGACTGCTCAATTTTTGCTCTTTGTCTCTCTAGCTCTTACCACAGTTTCATGAAGTTGTCAGGAGGCTGTTGCTCCTCAAGGTCCTTCCCCAAACCTAACCCACTGTTTCTACCTGTTCTGCTCCAGCTGAGCCCATTCATTTCAATGCAACAAATTCTTATTCATTGAGACAGTAAATTAGGTGCTAGCAAATACAGAGACAAAAGCCAAACCAGGAGATTCTATTCTCCTGGGGGATCCAAACATATAAACAGAAAGAAAACAGCCCACAATCAATCTGTGTTTATTAAGCCCTCATGGGCCAGGACCTGGGTAAGGTTTTGGGGAAACAGGCAAAGATATAAAACAGTCTCTGAATTTATAACACTTGCTCCACTAAGAAAGGAAACGGGACACAGATTAGTCAAAAAAAAAAAAAAAACGAAGGAATATAAACCCATTACTGTTTTGCAATACAGTAAACATCAAGGCAGGAGATAAAGTACCATGTATCTATTGTTGTTCAATGGTTTTTCGGTTGTGTCTGACTCTTTGTGACTCCATTTGGGCTTTTCTTGGCAAAGATACTGGAGGGGTTTGCCATTTTCTTCTCCAGATCATTTTACAGATGAGGAAACGGAGACAATCAGGGTAAAGTGACTTGCCCAGGATCACACAGTTAAGTAAATGTCTGAGGCTGGATTTGAACTCAGGAAGATTTCAGCCCTGAACTCTTTTCCTTATACCCCAACTAGCTGCCCCAAGTGCCATGCAAAGGGAATAGCTATCTTTGACTGGAATAAAGAGGGTGTGAAAGAGAATAATGTACAGTAATCCTTGAGGGACGAATAAGGATTTTGAATTTAGCTCTCTTCAAGACTCAGCTCAATAGTCACCTTTGAGAGAGGCCTTGCTTGGCTCCCCAGATGTCAGGATCTCTCTATTTGGATTTGTTTCCTATAAATCTTATATTTATTTATCTGTATTCATGTCATATTCTCCATTCCAAAGGAGAATATAAGCCCCTTGAGCGCAAGGGGCAGGGAAAGGATGAGCTCTTTTTTGGATCCTCAGCATTTAGCATATTGTTGTCATTCACTTGTGTCTGACTCTTTGTGATCCCAAGTACCATACCTTCAGTCCATGGGGTTTTCTTAGCAAAAATATCAGAATGAAGAGGTAGCTAGAAGGTGTGGTGGATAGTTCATTGGCCCTGGAGTCAGGAGGACCCAAGTTCAAATCCAGCCTCAGACACTTGATACTGTGTGAGTTTGGTTGGGCAAGTCACTTAGCTCTCTCTGTCTACTGTATATGCATGTGAATACATATTTGCATATATATATATATAGGAGTGGTTTCTTTCTTCATTGGGTTCAGGGGCTTGCCAGGCTTATACAGCTAGTAAGTGTCTATGTTCAAATCTGAACTCAGGTCTTACTGATTCCCAATCCTATGGTCTAGCCACTGAACTTTCTTTCTGCCCCTTAGCACACAGTAGGTGTGTAATAAGTTGATCAAGTAACTCAAATCCAAGTCTTCTAATTCCTAGTCCCACACTCTGTCTGGCGGCACAGATGGCATCATTGATACTCTTCAACAACCCCAGCACCCATCTTGAAGTGAGACTGCTAAGTCTGAAGAATGATAATTAACCAACAGAGTAGGACTTCCCCATGCTCAGGAAGGTCCTCCCTTTTAGAGCGGCCCCTTGGGCAGTCTGCATGCTTATTTGAAAAACACTGCCCTTGCTCAGAATACTGCCGAAAACGTCCCTTTGGGAATGGCCTTCAGAGGAAATTTACAAGCCCAGGAGAATGGGGGCCTTGTTGCTTTTTGGTTATGTTTGGAGTCCCAGACAGAGTGTTCAAGTCATGGGCTCCATTTACCCCATCCCGAAGGGATTAGGAGAAAGAAAGAAAACTACAAGACATCGTGCGGAGACCCATATTGAGTGGCTTTATGATACACATTGGCCAAGCAAAACTGTTAGTTTTCACCAGAAACTGGGCATGATTTTTGCCATGTTTTTGTATTTATGGATTTAGAACCAGAAGGGGATATGAAGTCTAGCTAGCCCCCTCATTTTACACATGAGGAAACTGAGGCCAAGAAAGGTAAAAGAATTTACTCAAGATTAAGTACTACACAAATGAACTTCAAACCAAATCTAAGGCCTTTGATAGCATATTCAGCATTCTTTCCACTGTGTGATGCCATGCCCAGCTTCCTAGGATTATAGGACCATAGAGTTGGGGCTGAAAGGGATCTTAGAATGCAAATCTTCCCTGCCTCATTTTTACAGCTGGGGAAACTGAGGTGAAAGGAGGAGGAGGAAGAGGAGGAGAGGAAGAGAAGAAGAAAAAGAAGGAAGGAAGGAAGGAAGGAAGGAAGGAAGGAAGGAAGGAAGGAAGAAGAAATAAAAGAAGAAACAAAGGAGGAGAAAAGGAGAAAAAAGGAGAAGGAAGAGGAGGAAGAGAAGAAAAAGAAGAAAAAGGAGGAGGAGGAGGAAGAAGAGGAGGAGGAGGAGGAGGAGAGAAAAAAATAATTGAGAGATGCTGCAAAGGTGAAATAGACATATTTGGAAATGGTGAAAGATAGTGAGGATTCTACAATGACTCCAAGGCTGGGAACCTGAGGGACTAGGAGGATTCCCTCTACAGTACTAGGGAACTTAAGAGAAGGTAGAATTTGGAGGAGTAAGATAAGAAGTTCTCTTCTGGACGTGTTGAACTTGAGATATTTACTGGACATGTAGTTTGAGATACCTAAAATGTAGTTGGAGATGTGAGACTGGAGGTCAGCAGAGAGGTTAGGGCTGGAGAGGTAGTCTCAATGCTCTTTCCTTTGTACCACACTTCATGGTCAGACTCATAGCACAGGAAGGGGCTTTTGAGCTTAATCTAATCTAGAATCCCTCCCCTCATGTTGGCAAGTATGAAAACTGAGGCCTGGAAACATTAAGTGATATACCCAAAGTCACAGAGGTATTAAGTAGTGAAACCAAGATTTGTCTCCAAATCCATTAATACTCTTTCTACTTCCTCCCCAGTGACCCCTCTTATCCCTTTACAACCACCAAAACATATTGATTGTTTTCATTACTCTCCTGTTTTATGCAAATAGTCCATCCCATGATTTCTTGAACTGGGAATTACCTAGGAGATACAGGAATCCACAAGTTAGTTTTACAGTGGGAGCCCTTCTCCCAATCTAATTGCTTCTTCATAGAAAAGAATTAGGAGGGACAGTGTCTAAAACTAATGAAAGTGATAGTTATCTCCTCCAGCGTGGTCAGACAACACCTGGAACCTTACGCTGAGTTCTAGGTATCACATTTTCCGAAGGACGTTGATGACTGGGAAAGCATCCAAAGGAGAGTGACCAGGATGGTGAACGTTCTCAAAACCAGAGGAAGATTCAAATGTAAATTCTTTGAGAGCAAATCCTATTTTGTTTCTGTCTTTCAATCCCCAGGGGCCTGACACATTGTGAGCATCCTAATAAATTCTTGGTGAATTATTGATTTGAATCTATTGAGAGGGTACTTGGAATGTAAAGCCTAGGGAAGGGAAGCCATCAAAGGGGACACAACAGATGATTTAACATAATTAAAGGGCTGTGACCCAGAAGAGGGATTGGATTTATTCTGCTTGGCTCCAAAAGCCAACGCGAAGAGAACTGAAGGGAGGCCAATATGGACTTCATGTTAGGAAGAGCTTCCTAATCTTTTGAGTTCTCAGAAAGTGGAATGGGGGGGGGGGGGGTAGTGGAGAGCAGCTAGGTGGCACCATAGTTTCAGGAGGGACTAAGAGGACCTGAGTTCAAATCCAACCTTTACTAGCTGCATGACCCTGGTCAAGTCACTTAACTCTGCCTCACCAGAAAAAGTGGAATAAGGGGCAGCTAGGTGGCATAGTGGATAAAGCACCAGCCTTGGAGTCAGGAGTACCTGGGTTCAAATGTGATCTCAGATACTTGATAATTACCTAGCGGTGTGGCCTTGGGCAAGCCACTTAACCCCATTTGCCTCACAAAAAAAAAAAACTAGAAAAAGTGGAATATAGCTAACTCCCTTGGGTGGTTTTCACCTTATTGGAGGTCTTCAGGCAAAGGCTAGATAACTACTTGCAAGGACATTTTTTGGTTAGAATCCTTTACTGGCAAGGGTTGAGCAGGAGATCTTGAAGGCCAGAACATGTGATTCTTCCAGAATAATTAAAGTCATTAGCTTCACACCTAATCCAATCTTATTTATTAACCTTCTTGTCTCCCCATACACACTCACACAGGTTGCTTTGTGGTCCCTGCAAATGTACCAGAGTATATAAAAAGGTAGCTTCAAAATCAAGACTCAGGTCCCACTTCTGAGATATACATATACACACACATATATATATATATATATATATATATATATATACACACACACACACACACACACACACACACAAGCTAAGACATCCTAGGTAAGTCACTCTACTTCTTAATGGAATCCTGACTTGTGTTTAACAAATAGCTCTCTGGGGGAAAAAATTGAATACTTGACACAATTTTAAGTCTAAGCTACATCATCGACATTTTTCTCAGCATTTAAGTGTCTAGACAATTAACAAAACAACAAACCAACCCTGATTCATAGTCAGTTACTAAACTGTGGGTGCTTATGCTGAACATTTCACAGTTGATTCTCCCAAGCCTGTTGGAGCTGGTTCCAGCACATCAGGACTCTAAACAGCTTCCCAAGACTAAGATTACTGGTGTTGTTTGTCCTTCATTCTCAAAGAGGACCATGACATCAGAGATGTGATGCCAAGACATGCAAGTGAATTGGATTTAAGTGAGGAGGAGCCTCACTTTCTCCTCTGGAGCCAGCTGGGTCCATTGGTCAGATATGGAATAAGAGGACCTAAAGATAAACCTAGGTACAATGTAATTCCAGTATTGGAAGAGGGAACTTTCCCACCTTGGAGTTCTATAATCCAATGAAATTACAGACCCAATCCCTCTCCTTTATGGTCATACAATCATAGATTTAGAGTTGGAAATGGCATTAGAGGCCAAACCCCTACATTTTACAAATGAGGAAACTGAGGCTGAGACATTGAGTTACTTGCCCAGGTAACAAGTGGTGGGATGAAAATTCACACGAAAATCTTCTTACTCCAAATTCAAGACTCTGTTCATTTTTAGTCATCAGACTGGATGTCAAAGAACTTCCCATCGGTTCATTTGAAATCAAACTCACCCCCAAAGGACAAAGATTTCCTCTAGTCTCTAATTATGAAGCTGTTAGAGAGCAGTATTTCCTCATCTGTAGAATTGGGGTTAATAATAACACCTATCGGACAATTTGGGGCTATCTGCAATGGAGAATACCATTTATATTCAGAGAAAGAATTATGTACTTTGAACAAAGACCAAAGACTATTACCATCAAATTAGGGGGGAAACCCGTTATATTATTATGTAATTTTGCTCTCTCGTATTTTATTTTTCTTCCTTAAGGATATGATTTCTCTGTCATCACATTCAACTGAGATCAGTGTATACCATGGAAAGAATGTAAAGACTAACAGAATGCCTTCTGTGGGGGGGTGGGGGAGGGAAGCAAGAATGGGGGGATTGTAAAACTCAAAATAATTAAAATCTTTCTTAAAAAATTAATAATAGGGCAGTTAGGTGGCACAGTGGATAGAGCACCAGCCCTGGAGTCAGGAGTACCTGAGTTCAAATCCAGCCTCAGACACTTAATAATTACCTAACTGTGTGGCCTTGGGCAAGACACTTCACCCCATTTGCCTTGCAAAAAAAACCCTAAAATAATAAAATAATAATAATAATAATAATAAACACCTATCAGCCAGGGGTATTAAGAGGATAAAACGAGGTCATATTTATTAAGTACTTCCATAATCTTAGAAACATCATTTAAATATAAATTATTACTACTAGAAGAGGAATGCTCTATTCACTGAAGACCTGATTTCAAATTTGACTTAGTTGCTTATTGACTGTGTGACCCTGGATAAGTCATTTAATTTCTGTTTGCCTTAACCCATTGAAGAGAAAAAAAAAAGTCATCCAATCTGGTATATTTGCAAGAAACCAGGTGGATAGTACAGTCCATGAGATCATAAAGAGTTGGACATGGCTATACACCAAAATTAGTCATAGAATGTGAAATCCTTGAGGACAGGTACTGTTTTGTCTTTGTCTTCCCATCACCTGGAACATAATATAAGCTTGAATACTTGTTGAATTCCATCTACTTGGGACATTTGTTACAGTTACTTGATTTGTTCAAGCTATGTCTGACAACTTTGTGTGATTGGACAGTAGGGTAAGCATGGCATATCCCTTGTCAGGGATATGCCTGGGAGGCAGAATGGCAAGAGTCCATAGTTGAGAGAGTCCTCTCATCCCTTCTCCACCTCATGCTTAAAGCAGAGGCCAAAAGAAATGGGAATGTGACAAAAGCCCAGAAGGCAGAATTAGCATGAAGACACCAGGCTCCAAATGGTTTGATGCCAAAGCCTGGGAATTGGTAAACATGAGATATTTGCTAGAAAAATGTGGCAAGTGGGACCGTAAAACCACACTTGCTATCTACATGAAAACCTGCCTAATTTGTTTGGTGGACAACAGGATTTGTGAGCTTAATTCAAGGGAGCTCATAGATTTTCTAATGAGTCTAAAGGTGGTGTAACCCATCTGTGAGCCAGGGATGCCCTTCACAACTAACCAAGTTGGCAGCCTTCATTGGAAAAGACTAATAGGTAGCCTTACACTGCTTTGTAAGGTTTACAAAGCATTCTACAAACACAACCCTGAGAAACAGGGGCTGGCATTCTCCCCATTTTACATTTGAAGAAATTGAGTCAAACAGAGGTTAAGTACCTTGCCCAAAGTCACAAAACTAGTAAGTGTCTGAGGCCAAATTTGGATTCAAGTCTTACCTGACTGAAGGTCTAGAGCCCTATTCCCCTACTGTAGCTACCTAATTAGTAAATGAATGTAGGGATCCCTCCGGTTACTCATCTGCCACTAATATCAAGTCCAAGAAAAACAATGAATTGGAAAAGGAATCCTTCATATAAATAGTTATATTGTCAGGAAGAGAGATAAAATTATTTGCATTATTCCAGAGAGCTAATATTCAAAGATAATTTTGTAAACATCATGTTAAGTAATTTAAGGAATACTGATTAGATATAAAAACGAAGATAGAATTATGGTTTTGAATAAAAATAGAGGAGAGGGACCGGGAAAGGCAGGAGAAAGAAAGTTGGCATCAACAGCTACCTCTCACTTTTGTTGCATATTAACTGTGTTACTATGGGTCATTTATTCAACCTCTCTGTACCTCAGTTGCTTCATTTGAAAAATGAGTCAGACTAAGTGTATGATCCTCTAAATGTGTAATCCTTCCCTGCAACCTGCCACCATCTTTGAATTATTGGGATCTTCCCATAAGACACATGCAGATGGGTTGTTTTTGTTGTTGTTGTTGCAAGGAAATGGGGTTAAGTGACCTACCCAAAGTCACACAACTAGGTAATTATTGTTTTTTTAGGGTTTTTTTTTGCAAGGCAATGGGGTTAAGTAGCTTGCCCAATGCCACACAGGTAATTATTAAGCATCTGAGAACAGATTTGAACTTCAGGTCCTCCTGACTCCAGGGCCAGTGCTCTGTGCCACCTAGCTGCCCCTTATGTAGATGTTTTAATCACAACCCTGGAATAGGAGATTCTGAATTGATTACCTTATTAGAACAGAGGTGGGGAGGGTCTTGATAGCCTGAAGATAACAGATCTCTTCCATTTTTTTGTCCTCTCTTCTGATGAAAATTATGGGGAGCATAGCTGTGACTGTGATATAACAAGACTGTGAAGGGTGAGAGGTAGCTGTTGATGCCAACTGTCTTTCTCCTGCCTTTCCCTGTCTCTCTCCTCTATTTTTATTCAAAACCATAATTCCATCTTCGTTTTTATATCTAATCAGTATTCCTTAAATTATTTAACATGATGTTTACAAAATTATCTTCGGATATTAGCTCTCTGGAATAATGCAAATAATTTTATCTCTCTTCCTGACAACATGAAGGATTCCTTTTCCAATTTATTGTTTTTCTTGGACTTGATATTAGTGGCAGATGAGTAACCAGAGGGATCCCTACATTCATATCTGGTTGGTCAAGGGCAGCTAGGTGGTGCAATGGATAGAGCACCAGCCCTGGAGTCAGGAGGAGCTGAGTTCAAATCCAGACTCAAACATTTAACAGTTACTAGCCGAGTAAGTAAGGGCAAGTCACTTAACCCAGATTACCTCACATCCAGTGCTATCTACATTTGTTCTGATTCATTTCTGGCTATTGGACCCAGAAGGTTCTGGAGGAGAAAGTGAGACTGATGTCTTTGCACAGCTTCCCTCATTCAAATCCAATTTGTGTGCATGTCATGACATCACCTCCCTGATGTCATAGTCTTCAAGAATGAAGACCAGACAATGATTGGTCAAGCAAATCAGAGATTGGACATGGAGATATTCAAAGACAATTGACTGTGAGGACTCTGAGTCCCAAGGTCAGACAGTCTCCCATGTGTCGATCCCTTTCTTTGAATATGTACCAGTTTGGGCTAGTAACTTGGGCCAAAGGTGATACAAACCTAGGTCTTCTGAGACCTAATTCAATTCAAGCATTTATTAGGCACCTACTCTGTAGCAGGTAGTCCTTAGGTGGCACAGTGACTAGAGCATTGGACTTGGAATTAGGAAGACTCATCTTCCAGGGTTCAAATCCAGCCTCAGATACTCACTAGCTATGCGACCCCTGGGCAAAGCATTTCATTCTATTTGCCCATTTCTTCATTTGTTAAATGAGCTGGAGAAGGAAATAAGAAACCACAAAATATCTTTGCCCAAAACAATCCAAATGAGGTCATGAAGAGTAGGGCACAATGGAAAGGACTGAACAACAGCAACAAATGTGCTGGTCCAACCTTAAGAATACAAAGATAGCCCCTGATCTTTTTTTTTTTAAGGTTTGTTTTTTTTTTGCAAGGCAAATGAGGTTAAGTGGCTTGCCCAAGGCCACACAGCTAGGTAATTATTAAGTGTCTGAGGCCGGATTTGAACCCAGGTACTCCTGACTCCAGGGCCGGTGCTTTATCCACTGTGCCACCTAGCCGCCCCAATAGCCCCTGATCTTAAGGAGTTTTTGTTCTACTGGAGGAACTATTAAATTCATCAACAAGCACTTATCAAGGGGCAGCTAGGTGGCACAGTGAATAGAGCATTGGCCCTGGAGTCAGGAGGACTTGGGTTCAAATCCGGTCTCAGACACTTAATAATTACCTAGCTGTGTGACCTTGGGCAAGTCACTGAACCCCATTGCCTTGCAAAAAAAGCTAAAAAAAATCTGCTAAAGCACTTACTAAGTGCCAACCACTGTGCTAGGCTCTGGAAATACAAAGACAGAAATGAATTTGTCCCGGCCTTCAGGAAATTTACTTTTCTCAGGAACCCAAGTGTGGGGATTTTAAACTCATGCTCTTTCAGGTTCTGGTAGACTAAAAGGTCAGGCAATAGAACCATGATTTAAAGTCTCTGACAACTTGTAAGCAACATCATTCCCAATCAACTATAGGCTCTTGTGGACTATTGGGTACACTTTTTGTCCTTGCATTCCTGATGCTTTGCCTATACTTAATATGTTTGATTTAATTTCATCCTGAACCTCCTGTTTAATGGGCAGCACTTAGGATAGGACCTTGCATACAGTAGTTGTTTAATGTTTGCTGGACTACATTAAGGTTAAAAGAAAAATCTAAGTCAAGTTTAGTGACCCAAAAGTCATCAATTAACCTCCCAAGAAATTGTCTTTCTTTTCTTCACAATCTATTGATCCCAGGACTGAAGGATGACATCACCATCCTTTTCATTTAAGTCAAGGAAAACTTCCCAGGATAAATGGAATTTATCCTACATAAGGTGATCACACACATCAAGGTGTGATTCGGTTGTCACTTCCTACTTTTGTTCAATGTCCCTTCCCAAAAGAAAGGTCATTATTTTGTATTTAATTTAGGTATATTTTATTGGACTTAGCTGTATACATGTTGTTTTCCTCCAATACAACATAGAGGGGAAGCTCTTTGAGGCCAGGCACCCCTGAATTTTTCTTTTGGTGTCTACACTAGCTTTTTGAAACTAGGTCCAAAGAGTTACCAGACCATGCCTGCCCTTTGACCCAACTATATCACAACAAGAGGAATGCATGTGGTGTTCAAGGAGGACCAACACCTCTGAATGATGGGCTTGCTGCAGCCTTTTCAGGGCTGTTCATCCACCTTTGGTGTCCACCTGTCACCCAGCTTTCATCTTGGCTTCAAAAAGCTATAGGATGTGCAGTAGCCACACCCCAGTATACCATCCCCTCATATGTTTCCAGATTGAGGATTACCAACAAGTCTTCACCTGTTGGTGAGTTAAGGGGAGGTCTGCCTCAAGGATGTGAAGATTTTCCCACTAAGAATGGGTGAATGAAAATAATTTGTTCCAATGACTATGAAGGCAGTTGAAGCAGATGCTGTAGAGTATTTAGAGCTTAGTCAGATATCAAAGATGCCAGGGTCATCCCAGTCTTGATTTTTCTCTTGCCACTAAATCTGTCAATGACTCTGGAAGAGAGAGTGAAGCTGATGACTTGGTGTGGCTCTGTCTCACTTAAATCTAAGTCATGGAGGAGCCAAGATACCACCCCATGGTGATCTGCTTCAAAAATGAAAGACAAATGACAATCACAACTAGGTCTATAACCCAAAAAGATCCAGGAAAGAAGAGAAACACCCTCTCGTACAAAAAATTATTTATAGCAACTCTCTTGGTAACCAAAAATTGAAAACCAGGATCTACTCTCCTATTAGAGAATGGCTAAAGAAATTATGGTATATAAATGGAATGGAATAGCATTGTGATTTTAAGAAAGACAAAAACAACCATTTCAGGGAAAACTGGGAAGATGTCCGTGGACTGATGCAAAGCAAAGTGAGCAGGACAAAGAGAACAATTTCTATCAAGTTAACAATATTAAAGAAGAAAACAACTTTAAAAGACTTTAAAACCCTGATCAACACAGTAACAAATCATAAGTCCAAAAGAATGAAGCATGCCACTCTCCTCCTAAAGAGAGGTAGTGAACAGAGGATACAGAATGAAACGTACATAGATTTTTAACCATGACCAATGTGGGAATTTGTTTTGTCAAATTATGAATCTATGCAAATCTATGCAAATTATGAATATATGCAAATATAAAGCCACCGTTGCATAGATTCATAATTCAGTTGGGGGCAGGGAAGGAGTTCATTTGGCTAGTTTTACAGTAAACGTCCTGAGGGCAAGGTTCATGTTATAGTCTCCTAGAGCACTTAGTACTAGATCAAGTGAGATAATATTTGTAAAGTGCTTAGCACAGTGTCCAGCCTACAGCAGGTCCTAAAGAAATGCTTGTTTCCTTTCTTCCTTAATGAATATTTACAGTTTCAGAATTTTCAAGTTATCTGTTGAGAGAATGGTGGCTAATGCAATCTTCAGGAATACATTAAGGAAAGAAACAGAGTAGCAAATGAATAAACTCATAGATCTAAGATCTGAGTATGAGCTGAGAAGGTTATGGTCAAGTTCTCTGAAATCTGACCCAGATATAAAACAGTTTGTACTGCAAAGTTACTGGACTCCACACTCCTCTGAGATGAGTCTGCAAGAGATAAGCTCAGACCAATATTTTCCTAGAAAGACACAATTTGGTCCAGGTTCCCAAGCTCCAACATCACTGGAGGAAAAAATGTAAAGGAAGGAGCCAAAACTACAGCTGATGATTAGTCCTTATAGGGTCACAGCTGTTCTGGTGTCAGCCTAGGTCCTGGTCTTCCATACAGGTAGTGAAATTTTAACGAGACACCTTGATCTGATCCAGATGTTCTTTCCATCAAGCCTCATCATTATTAAGAATTAGCTCTGAGTCATTAGCACACCAAGCTATCAATGATAATCCTTAATGCCA
Organism: Macrotis lagotis; assembly: GCF_037893015.1. Taxonomy (NCBI): domain Eukaryota; kingdom Metazoa; phylum Chordata; class Mammalia; order Peramelemorphia; family Peramelidae; genus Macrotis; species Macrotis lagotis. The sequence continues at coordinate 666,265,413 of NC_133666.1, forward strand.
TCTGGAATGGGTTCTCTCTCCCAGCATGGGAACCAGATGGTGCCTGTTAGAAGAGCCATAACTATAGGCTGGCTGAGATATAGATAGAAAGTGTCTGATCATGATCCACCCGGGCTCTAATGGATGAGCTGTGTCTGCTCCTGACAAAGCCGTGGCATTCCCTGCAGACTACTGTCCACTTTACTTATTCCCACTCCAGGATGACCTGTTTGGGCTCAGCTATGGTCACAGCATGGTGTGAATAGGAAAGGGCAGGATTAGGAGCCAGATGACCCAGCCTTGGCTCCTGGCTCTACCATTCATTAACTGGGCGACCTTGGACAAGACATTTTACATTTCTAGCCCTCATCCTCCTCAGGTATCACATAAGGTGGTTGGACTAAATCTCTAAAATCTCTTCTAGCCCTCAATCTATGATGCGTAAAGTGTTTCCCAAATCTAGTCTATGATCCTTAGTCATAGATTTAAATGTCTCATTATTTTTACATGAGAGGCAGTGTGGTGTAATAGATAGAAATGACCCCAAGATCCAGAAAAACCTGCAGGGTCCAAGTCTCCCCAGACCCACATAGAAGTTGTGTCACCCTGAGCAAGTCATTCACCACCAAATGCCCCTCCCCCCCCAGGCAACTGTCTGAGGCTGTCTCTAACAGAGCTTCATAGTCTACATTGATTCAGATCCTCACTGGACATTTTTTCTATGGATGAAATCACAGATCTGTTCAGAAGATAATCCTGAATGGTGTCATTTGAGCCTCCCAGCAGCTTTGTAATAGACATGATTTGAACACTGTTGTTGTATTATTTCCATTTTGCAGATGAAAAAACCAAGGTTCAGAGTGGAGAACACAGCTCAGTGTTGGAGCCACACAAGGTCTGCTGAATCTAACTAAGCCTTGATCATTTTCTATCACACTCAGCTTTTCCAGTGCAACCATTAACATTATTGGTTCCTGCAAACTCATCGCTTCAGTCACCTTCTTATTCAGGGGACAATGTGAGTACACAGGAATTTGCTCATTTGCTCAAAAAATTTGCATTTCAAAATCATTTGCACACAAGAAATAAATTTAAAGTATATTATTTACCTTTCTCCAGTTCTGAGCTTTAAAAATGGAGACAGAGAGAGGGATGGAGGGAAGGTAGGAAGGAGGGAAATAGAAAGACAGATGGACAGACAGACAGAGGAGAGGAAAGAAGAGAGGGAAAGAAAAAAAGCAGAAGAGAAGGAGAGAAATAATGAAAGAGAAAGGAGGGAGGGAGGAGAGAGAAAAAAGAGGGGAGAAAGAAAAAGAGATAAGAAAGAGGAAAGAGGGAGGGAGAGAGAAAAGAGAGAGGGAAGGGGAAAGAGAGATGAAAGAGAGGAGGAAGGGAGGGTAGAAAGAAAGATGAGAGGAGGAGCAAGGGAGGAAGAGAAAGGAGGAAGGAGGGGAGAAAGACAGGAGGAAGAAAAAAGGGAAGAAAGAAGAGAGAGAAAGAGTGGAGGGAAGGAGAGATTGAGAGAGAAAGGAAGAAGGGAGAGAAGGGAGGGAATTGAGGAAGAGGGTAGAGAGAGAAAGAGATGCTTGAAGATTTTCATAGCAGCATTATAAATATATGTATGTGTGTAATTTATATATAAATTACACACATACATACATAGTTGTAAAAACAAAAGCAGAAACAACATAGCTGCTCAACAATAAGAGAATGGTTAAATTGCGGTACATGAATGGAATGGAATGCTATAATGCCATCAAGATGGACAAATGTGAGGAATACAGAAATCTGGACAGATTTTTTATGAAATTAAAAAAAAAAAGCTGATCCAGAAGAATGGAGTGCCCACAAACAGTGATCAAATAAAAGGACTGAGGATAGATTGTTGGCCTGGATGAGCCTCATGTGCCCTTCAAGGCAGAGACTGATACATTTTGCATTAATGTAAATTCTAATATTTCAGTGGATCTGTGAGTTCATGGCTTTGGATTTCCCTCCCAAGTAGCAGATTCCCAAACCATCACTGCCAACCTATCTTGTGCCTCCATTGTCTGTCTCTTCCCATAGGGCCTTCACAGTATCTGAATAAACATAGTTTACAAGCAAGTATAGTTGATTGAATAGATGTTCTATCTTATAATAAAACACAATAATAATTTAAAATAATATATTTTGTATATTATAATGCTAAATATTATTATAACATATTTTATTGTTGACAAATTATTAATTTTAATTAAAAATTAATATAATTTAACTTAATAATAAAACATTTCATTTTTAATAGAACTGAAACTAAGAGTAAAATAATTGGTCTCAGGGCAGGTGTGCAGTGGCCTCTGAAATTTCTACCAACTATATTGTCATAATCCCCAGAGAGAAATTCTTAATACCCATGAAGAAGGGCAATTATATGTCTTTGATTTAATGGCAACCAACAAGTTTCCTCTTCTGTGTGTTTCTGCAACCTGACAAAGCCCCAGACTAATGGCAGTCATATTTCATACCTAGGGCTGTCAGCTCAATCTCAAAGAAAGAACAGTGAAATGTTTCTACTTGGGCATGAGGCCTGTCCTGCAATTGATTGGAATCCAAAACAATGAAAGGGAGCCCCAAAATAGTGACTGTCTCCTTTCCAGTAAGAACTTCCTCCCATTAGGAGCAAACCAAAGAAGTCTACTTGCTCACAGCAGTCTTCTGCATACATGAGGACGGCAATGATGCCCCCCCAAGACTTCTTTTCTCCATCCCCAATTTTTTCAATCAATTCCAGACATCATAATCTATAATCCTTTGGCCATCCCAATCATACATCTGTGTGACCCTGGGCAATTCACTTAAACTCTCAGACTCAGTTTTCTTATCTGTAAAATGGAAAGAATAATAATCTACCCCTCAGAGTTGTTGTGAGGAGCAAATGAGATAAAATATCAACTGTTTTGTGAGCTTTAAAGTGTTATAAGAGTTTTACCTAGAATTGGTATTTCTCAAAATGGGACCTTCAAAACTGGGCAGAGTTCTCCAGAATGATTCAAAGTAGATAAAACAGTCGTTTTATCAAATCCCTCATTCTGGTTATTATTTCTCTTTTTCATTCAACCTAAGATCAGATTAGTTTTTTCCAGATGCCATGTCACATTGATAATGCATATTGAGTTCATAGTCCACTCTAAACCCAGGTTGGTTTCAGACAAACTGCTTTCCCTAGCCTGGTGATTTGTTGAGCCCAAAGGTAAAACTTGGTGTGCCCCTCTATTAAATTTTACCTTCAACCCACCAACCAAAATAATTTTTAATATTATTTGTGGATACAGTTTGTTTTGGCACAACAGATACTTCCAAAAACCCTTCATAAAACATATTCCCCAATAAAAAAAAAAGTTGATCAGTTATTAATAGAAACTTCAGCAGCATGGATAATACAATGATAGAAAGATCATAGGTTCTTGAACCTCAGAGCTAGGCGGCTAGGTGGCTCAGTGGATAAAGCGCCAGCCCTGGAGTCAGGAGTACCTGAGTTCAAATCCGACCTCAGACACTTAATAATAACCTAGCTGTGTGGCCTTTGTCAAGCCACTTAACCCCATTTGCCTTGCAAAAAAAAAATTTTTTTAATTAAAAAAAAAGAACTTCAAAGATCATTGACTCCATTTTACAGATAGATAAAATGCAGCACAAAAATGATACTAACATCAACTGTTACATTTGACTAAGGTAGCATTGTCTCTTCATACTGTCTTCATTTACTTTGTTATGGTCTTTGGAATTATTGCCCCTTTTGACTCTGCTTTCCTTGATCTGAATTCAAGTCTTCCCAAGCCTCTCTGAATCCTTTATAATTCAGAGGCAGCTAAGGGATGCCATAGGGCAGAGAGTTCCAGCCTTGGAGTCAGAAAGACCTGAGCTCAATTCTGGCCTCAGACTCTTACTAGTTATATGATCCGGGTCAAGTCACTTACTGTTGTCTACCTCAGTTTCCTCAACTGCAAAAAAAAAACATGATAGTATCTAACTCTCAGTGTTATTGTGAGAAGCAAATGAAATAATATTTATAAAGTGCTGTAGCATATAGCATGCTTCCCTCTTTCCCTATAAACATCATTCTTATGATTCTTATAACTTAGCAATTTTCATTACTCTTTAATATTGTATTTTATTTAATGTCAGAATCTTTGTCAGTCCTGATTCTGTCATCTAGTTCATTAGACATTTCTCCAACTTTAGTCATCTGCCAATCTGACAAGCATGCCTTTTTCCAGATCATTGATGAAAATCATAAACAGCATTGAGCCAATAACAGAGCTCTGGGACACTCCATTAGAAGAGATCCTCTCTATGTATCAACTATTAGTCAATATTTTCTAAATTCAGTCAATCATCTAATTCCAAACCCATTCAAATGTACTATAATCCAGATTACCTGTGACGTAGATAGCTATTATCCTCATTTTATATTTGAGGAGACTGAGGCAAACAGAGGTAAGTGACTTGTCCAGGATCACACAGCCAGCAAATGTCTGAGATTGAATTTGAACTCAGATCTTCCTGACTCAACATTCTATCTATTGTGTCACCTGGATGCCCCAAAAAAATGACTTAGCATCTGAGAATTTCACAAAGCATGTTTTATAATAATGTCCTTTTAGAAAGATACACTAAGAAACTTGGCAAAGGTATATTTGACAATATTTCCCATTAGAATGTAAGCTCCTGGGGAAGCTAGGTGGATAAAGCACCAGCCCTGGAGTCAGGAGTACCTGAGTTCAAATCTGGCCTCAGGCACTTAATAATTAACTAGCTGCCACTTAACCCCATTGCCTTGCAAAAAAAAAAAAAAGAATATAAGCTCCTTGAAGGCAGGAACCATGTTTCTCTCTTCCTTTGTGTCCAGTGCTTAGTACAATACCTGGTTATAGCAAGTATTTAAGAAATGTCCACTTGGGAACCAGTTAGATGGATACTTACTAGTAGTGTGACCTTGGGCAAGTCACTTAACCCCATTGTCCCACCAAAAAAAATGCCTGTTGACTAGTTGACTAACTAAATACCTCTATGATCATAAAAGAAAATGAGTTTAACCTGAAATGAGTTACCCACATGGAACCCATGTTGGCTTTTGATGATCACTGTTTTACCTTGTTGCCAGAATCCTCAAAGAGGCTGAAAATTCTTGCTCAGAGGTTTGACCAAGAAGCTTCCCCTGGATTTCAGCCAGTGAACCAGTTCTGGGGGAGGGTCACCCAAGCAATATATTAGAACAGCCCAGCAATAGCCTTGGTCCAGTTCAGGGTACAAGGATGCTGCAGGAGAAATAAATTAAGTTGAGTCAGTAATATAGAAAAGCAAATTGGCCCCAGGGCTTTCCAATCTATCCAACGGCCCTGAGAACAGGAAACTATCACTTGCCAAAAGAACTTGCCGAAAATTTCTAGTGACAGACTTTATCTAATTGGAGCCAAAAACAAAACAAAACAAAAAGCAACTGATACTGGAAATGGACCAGAAAGTGAAGCATTTTTTCCTCTTTATTTATAGATTCTTTTCCTCATCAGAATGATGTTCTCAAATATACTATTTACAATCGTTTCAGAATCTGAAAGCAGTTCAAGGACCCACTGGTCAATCCGGTACCTGAATAGAAATCTCTCCTATACCATCCTCCTAATGGGCATCCAGCCTCTGCCTGAATATCTTCAGGGAGGAGAACCTCACCCCACCCTCACTCTACCTCCTTCCCCATCTCTACTCCTAATCCCCCCTACCCCTGACCCTGGCTCCCACCTTCCACCCCTCACCCTCATTTCCTGAAGTTAGACCTTTCCACTGGGGACCAGCTCTCATTGAGAGAGCTTTTTCTGACATCAGCCTAAACTATCTCCACTTTCCATTTGTTGGTCCTCCAGCTCAGGGAATTTGTTTTTTGAGCATCTCACCATTCCTAATCCTGTGTTTGCCACCACTCAAATCAAGAGACTTGATTCAAACTTAACACTCTCCTACTTTGAGTCATCGATATGGGTTGTAAGTCATGGCACATAGTCTTGAATATGATGCTTAAGAAATGCTTCTTGATGATAACTCCTCTACTTTTTAGGACTAAAAGATTTAGAATGGGAAAGTTCCTTAGAGTTCATCAGGTAGGGCCCCTGCATTTGCAAAAGTAGATGAAGAAATAGAGGCCAGAGAAAGGAAGTGATTTATCCAATGTCACACAGCCAGGATTCAAAACCAGTTCTCCTGAATCCAAATTCAGTACTTTTTCTAACCTGCCTGAAAATGTCTCACTAGAGCCCACAGTTGCCACTGGAAATGGAGGGGCATGATGGTAGAAGAGAATGGAATGCAGGGAAAATGTGTCTTTTTTTCTCCTCAAAATTGTGGGATATCAGGTAGGGTGGGTCTATCTTGCTGGATTCCCCTCCAGATACAATCTGTGGGCTGAAACTCAGTGTTTGTGCCCCTTTCTGTTATTTTAATAAACTGTTAAATTCAATTTCCTTCTCTGGACTTCAGTTTTCACTCATGTGGCAGACACTGTCTCAGTCCTGGGAATATAAATACAAACAAAAGGAAAAACAATCTCTGCCCTCAAGGAGCTTACATACTGTTGGGGGAAGGCAACACACAAAATGGAATTGAAATTGGAAGCACCAGGAGGAAATGATTAATGGGAGGAAGGGCCAACGTGGCAGAGAGATATTTCAGGATAAGAAGGATATAGGAAAGTAGGTTAGGTATTCCAGAACCAGGAGCCCCAAGGTGCAGTGGAAAATTGCAGGGTAAGACAGCATCTGAGGCACTGTGCTAAAGTCCCAAATGGTCAGAAGCACAGTCAGAAGGGGAATGAAGATTAGCCAACTTTGGATCCTTCCCTAAAATGGAGGCCTTAAGAAGCATTCACCAAGGAGAGAAGATGACTGCAATGGCAATGGATAGTCCAGGGCAAGAAGGTCACAGAGGAGGATGGATGGTCCAGAAAAAGGAGGCTCAAGGAGCTGAGAGAGAGACGGCAGCTGAAGTATAGTTTTGCAGCTTAGCAAGACTCAAATAAGATAATGCAGGCAAAGTGCTTTATAAGCCATAAAACTCATATCACTGTCAGCTTCTATTATTCTCTACCCTTTTCTTTCAACAACAATAATTCACATTTCTAAGGTCTCTAAGGTTGAGAAAACACTTTCCTTCACAACAATCCTGTATGGAAGTAGAAGAAACATTCCATCATCAAGGAATCTATGATCCTTTTGATGATCCAGATGCAATTCATCCATAAGTTTTGCTTATATTATAGCCACTGGCTACTTGGGTTCAGTTCTGCCTATGAGGAATCATTATTCAGACTCAGGAAAGCATGGGTGGAAATAAAACAAAATTTATTTTAAAAGTTACAAGATATAGGAAGGGCTAGAGAGACAGAGAGAGAGAGAGAGACAAAAGAATAGCCAAGCCACCCTGTTGGTTGGGCCGTGGTCAGAGAAGACTGTTGGCCTTGAACTCTGGTCCAACCCAGGTTTTTTATGTCTTACTTCTCATCCAGAGAGAAAAAGGTGAACTTTGTTCCCCTATACTGGACCTGGAATTAGGTAGAGGGTAAAGCCTAAGGAAAAGGATACAACTTTTTAAACAATGAATCAATGGTAACGGGGATCTCCACCCAATTTGAGCAGCCTTTTAAGATTACAGTTGTTCCATCATAATTCTCTACTTCAAGTCAATTTACTTCTCAAGAGTCAAATTATATCTCCACTCAAATTCTTTCTGTTGCATTCACAATTCTCTTCATCTCTCTCTCCTGCACCAATATGACCTTTATCCATGGCCTCCATCAGTCTTCCATAGAGGATCCATCCAATGTGCAAAAGTCTGGAAATCACTTCATTGTTGGGTTATTTCTATTGTGCCTTCTTTTTGCTAGATGACCAGCCCACCTTCTATTCTGATTCTAGGGCTCTAGGATTTCATATTTTACTCCACTCTTCACACATAGGGGATCATTAGTGTAATACTCACCATACATTTTTCCACAATTGTCTAAATCAACTTCAATTTGGATTCTTCAGAGACAGTGATGATCTAAGATTCACAGGATGATACAGCATCACTGGGAAAATATTGGTATTTTAAAATGGGTTATTATTTCTGGTAACTACCTGGGATCTCTGAAAAGGTCATCTATTCTTCCTCAATCAAGAAACAAGCACTTATTAAGCTTCTATTGTATTCCAGGGACCATGCAGGGTACTTGGGAAACAAAGGGAAAAATGCCTTCAAGGAGCATGCAATCTCATTTAACCCCTGTTCACCTTAATTTCTTCAACTGTAAAATGGGAATGAAACTGTAAAATGAGAATAAAAATACCTGCCTCATAGGATTGTTGAAGAATCAAATGAAGTCATATTTGTAAAAGTGTTTAATAGAGTGTCTGGCACATAACAGACATTAAATAAATGTTTATTCACTTCCCCTTCCCTTCTCATTCCATGGGGTTAGGAAAGATAAATGGATGGATGATGGTTAGATAGATGATAGATAGATAGATAGATAGATAGATAGATAGATAGATAGATATCATAGATGGATAGATACATACATAGCCAGATAGATAGATGTGTAGAAAGATATCATAGGTGGATAGAGAGATAGAAAGATAGATAGATGGATGGATAGATGGATAAATATCATAGGTAGATAGATAGATGATAAATAGATAGAAAGAGAAAGATAGATATGATAGATAGATAGACAGACAGACAGACAGATAGATAAATAGATTAGATAGATATAGAGAATTTCTCTGTCAAGAATATATATTCGACTTCTGGCCAAGATGGCGGAGAGAAGACAGGCACAGTCCTAAAGTCTCCTGATCTCTTCCCCATCTATCACATGAAACAAACCTCTTAAAAGAAATCAGATCCAGAAAATCCAGAAAGAAAAGCCAGAAGAACAGCTGCCTCAGGATTTGTCTCCCGCAGCAGCCTTGGATGAATCTGGGTGGGTGAGTCTGGGCTCCAAGGGAGGATCAGCCCCAGATCAGCCAGATTAACAGTTGAATTGGAACCAGGAGTCTGAGGGCCCGAGAGCCGGACCTGCTGGATCAGCAGTGGGGCTGGACGAAAGGGGCTTGAGTCTGCGGGGAAGCAGAGGCGCTGGTGTTGGTGCTGTCCCCCATGAGCTCGTTGACCAGGCTGGGGAAGTATTCTGGTGCAGGAGAATGGAAGACACCATCCCTAGGCTTCTAGGGTCTGAGAAACTCTGAGGGTACGTCTCCATTGCACAGAGGCTTCTCCTCAAACAAAGGCAAATTACTTCTGCCTGTGTGAGCAAAAGAATCAGCCCAGCTGAGGAATGACCTCAGGCCAGGGTAAAGCCCACCATTGATTGAAGGCAAAAGAATTCAATAGTTCCAAATCCTCCCTTCCGGCAAAGGGAGAAGGCCTCCCAACCAAGGTCACAGACACTCCAGAGAGGGCAACCAGCACCTCCTACTGGCCAGCCAGAGAAACTGCACTCAGTAAAGAGTAAAGCCTTCAGCGATCTCAAGCCCAAGTGAACCAGCCCCCCACCCCCGAACTCAAGGTCTTAGCATAATGAAGAAGGGTCAGCGGAAAGGTGGATCCATAGAAAAATTCCTGGAAGGGAAAGACCCCAACTCAGAGAGACCTGGAACCTCTGAGGAGAATACAATCTGGTCTCCAGCACAGAAAGACTTCCTTGAAGAAATAAGGAAGGAGCTTAAAAATTTGGGGGAGACAATTACTACCTTAGAAAGTACAATTGGACAAACACAAAAGGAGAATAAATCTCTCAGATCATCAATTGGACAATTAAAAAAATGAGAATAATTCTCTCAGATCCTCAAATGAGCAAATGCAAAAAGAAATTAATTCTCTCAAAACCTCAATTGGTCAAATGGAAAGCTCTTTCAAAAGTAGAATTGATCAATTGGAAAAGGAGTTGCAAAAGGTTAATGAAGAAAACTCCTCCCCCCCAAAAAATAATGGAGTCTACAGAAATTAATGACTCCATGAGACAGCAAGAGTCAGTTAAACAAAATCAAAAATAGAAAAAATAGAAGCAAATGTAAAAATACCTCATAAACAAAACCACCGACCTCGAGAATAGATCAAGGAGGGGCAACCTGAAAATTATAGGACTTCCTGAAAACATTGAAGAGAAAAAAAGCCTGGACTTAATATTACAGGATCTAGTGATGGAAAACTGCCCTGATATCATGGAATCAGAGCGCAAAGTAGTTATTGAAAGAGTACATCGATCCCCACCAGAAAAAGATCCTAAAATGAAAACACCAAGGAATGTTGTGGCCAAACTGCAGAACTATCAGATAAAAGAGAAAATCCTGCAAGCAGCCAGGAAGAAACAATTTAAATATCAAGGAGCCACAGTAAGGATCACGCAGGACCTGGCTGCATCAACTTTAAGGGATTGAAGGGCCTGGAACGAGACATTTCGAAGAGCACAGGAGCTAGAAATGCAGCCAAGAATCTACTTTCCTGCAAAGCTGAGCCTTCTCTTCCAGGGAAAAAGATGTACATTTAACGAAATGGAAGAATTCCAAAAATTTCTGATGAAAAGACCAGAGCTAAACAGAAAATTTGGACATCACACAGGAGGTTCAAGAGACACATGAACAGGTAAAAAAAAAGGGGGGGTGGCGGTAAAAGAAAAAAAATATACCTAGCCAGAAATGATGGACATTCATGACCTATCCATGAGACTACTATCCAATGGGATGTAACTGGCTTTAACCCCACTTGGGAGAAAGACTCTAATAACTCTCAGGAATTTTGACTCTATTTGACAGAATGTACAGAACTATAACAGACAGACACTCTGAATTTTCTATGACTTAGACAGAAGGATCTTAAAAAAAAACTACCACCCTAAAAAGGGGGACAGGAAAGAGATGGGAGGAGGGAGGGGATTGAATGTGGTAAATCTCATTACACTAAGAGGTACAAAAAAACCTATGGTAATAGTTGGGAAGAAGGGAGCAGAGGAGAAACACCTGAATCTTCTTTTCATCAGACTTGGCTTAAAGTCAACCTATACATACTCAGTTAACTTATAAAACATCTAACCTTTCAAGTATTAAAAGGGGAAAAGGGGAGAGGGGATGGAGAAAGGGAAGGGGAGTGGGGGAAATAAGGGGAAATAACAAAAGGAAGGGAAGGGAAAAGGGACAAAGGGAAAGGGGAAAGAAAGGGGAGGGTGTGATATAGGAGGGCAAAAACACTGAAGGGGGTGGTATTCAGAAACAAAAGACTGGGGAATATGGATAAAAGGGGGGAAAGGGGGAAAAATACAAACAGAGAGAAGATAGCACAGAGGTCAATAAAGAATTAGTAATCATAACCTTGAATGCGAATGGGATGAACTCTCCTTTAAAATGTAAGCAAATAGCAGAGTGGATTAAAAACCAGAATCCTACAATATGCTGCTTACAAGAAACTCATTTGAAGCAGAGAAATACATATAGAGTAAAGGTAAAAGGTTGGAGCAAAATATATTTTGCTTCAGCTGAAGTAAAAAAAGCAGGAGTAGCAATCCTTATCTCAGACAAAGCAGCAGCAAAAATAGATAGCCTTAAAAGAGATAAGGAAGGAAACTTTATCCTCCTAAAAGGTACCATAGACAATAAAGTCATTTCAATATTGAATGTATTTGCACCCAGTGGGACAGCACCCAAATTCTTAGAGGAGAAGCTGAAAGAATTACAGGAAGACATAGACAGCAAAACTCTACTAGTAGGAGACCTCAACCTCCCACTATCAGATCTAGATAAATCAAATCATAAAACAAACAAGAAAGAAATTAGGGAGGTAAATAGATTGTTAGAAAAATTAGATATGGTAGACTTATGGAGGAAACTGAATGGGGATAGGAAGGAATATACCTTTTTCTCTGCAGTACATGGAACTTATACAAAAATTGACCATGTACTAGGACATAAAAACTTAATGATCAACTGCAGAAAGGCAGAAATAGTGAATACATCTTTCTCAGATCACAATGCAATAAAAGTTATATGCAATACAGGGCCAAGGAGATATAGACCCAGAACAAATTGGAAACTGAATAACCTCCTTTTAAAGAATGAGTGGGCCAAAAAACAAATTATAAAAAGAATTAATCATTTTATCCTAGATAATGACAATAATGAAACAACATACCAAAACCTATGGGATTCATTCAAAGCAACTCTCAGGGGATATATTATAGCTCTAAATGTTTATATGAATAAATTGGAGAAAGAGGAAATCAATGAACTAAACATGCAACTAAAAAAATTAGAGAAAGAACAAATCAAAAATCCCCAATTAAGTACCAAATTAGAAATTCTAAAAATTAAAGGAGAAATTAATAAAATTGAAAGCAAAAAACTATTGAATTAATAAATAAAACCAAAAGTTGGTATTATGAAAAAACCAATAAAATTGATAAACCTATGGTCAATTTGATTAAAAAAGAAAGAAGAAAACCAAATTGCTAGTATCATAAATGAAAAAGGTGAACTCACCACCAATGAGGAGGAAATTAAAGTAATAATTTGAAACTATTTTGCCCAACTCTATGCCAATAAATTTGATAATCTAAGTGAAATGGAAGAATATTTACAAAAATATAAGTTGCCCAGGTTAAATGAAAAAGAGATTAAATACCTAAACAACCCTATCTCAGAAAAAGAAATTCAGCAAGCCATTACTGAACTCCCTAAAAAAAAATCTCCAGGGCCTGATGGATTCACAAGTGAATTCTACCAAACATTTAAGGAACAATTGGTTCCAATCCTATATAAACTCTTTGGAAAAATAGGGAAAGATGGAACTCTGCCTAACTCTTTCTATGAAACCAATGTGGTACTGTTACCTAAACCAGGAAGAGATAAAACAGAGAAAGAAAATGATAGACCTATCTCCCTGATGAATATAGATGCAAAAATCCTAAATAAAATCTTAGTAAAACGATTACACCAAGTCATCACTAGGATAATACATTATGATCAAGTAGGATTTATTCCAGGAATGCAGGGTTGGTTCAATATTAGGAAAACTGTTAGTATACTCAATTATATCAACAACAAACCTACCAGGAATCATATGATCATATCAATAGATGCTGAAAAAGCGTTTGACAAAATACAGCATCCATTCCTATTAAAAACACTAGAGAGTGTAGGAATAAATGGACTGTTCCTTAAAATAATTAGCAGTATCTATCTGAAACCATCAACAAGCATTATATTCAATGGGGAGAGGCTAGAGCCATTCCCAATAAGATCGGGGTGAAACAAGGATGCCCATTATCACCACTACTATTTAATATTGTATTAGAAATGTTAGCAGCAGCAATTAGAGAAGAAAAAGAAATTAAAGGAATTAGAATTGGGAAGGAAGAGACAAAACTCTCACTCTTTGCAGATGACATGATGGTCTACCTAGAGAATCCCAAGGAATCATCTAAAAAACTACTGGAAACAATTAGCAATTTTACCAAAGTTGCAGATTATAAAATAAACCCTCATAAATCCTCAACTTTTCTATATATGTCTAGCAAGAAACAGCAGGAAGAGCTAGAAAGAGAAATCCCATTCAAAGTAACCTCAGACAATATAAAATGTTTGGGAGTCTATTTGCCAAGACAGACTCAGAATCTTTTTGAAAATAATTATAAAACACTACTCACACAAATTAAATTAGATTTAAATAACTGGGCAAATATCAACTGCTCATGGATAGGTAGAGCTAATATAATAAAAAATGACAATTCTACCAAAGCTAAACTATCTTTTTAGTGCCCTACCAATCAAAATTCCAAATTACTTTAACGAGTTAGAAAAAATTGTAAGTAAATTCATATAGAGAAATAAAAAGTCAAGAATTGCCAGGAACTTAATGAAAAAAGTGCCAAAAGAAGGTGGCTTAGCCCTACCCCATCTAAAATTATATCATAAAGCATCAGTCATCAAAACTGTTTGGTATTGGCTAAGAAATAGAGTAGTGGACCAGTGGAATAGACTAGGTGTAAAAGCAGGAAATGATTATAGTAAGCTGCTGTTTGATAAACCCAAAGAGTCTGGCCATTGGGATAAAAACTCCCTCTTTGATAAAAATTGCTGGGAAAATTGGAAGTTAGTATGGAAGAAACTTAGATAGACCAACACCTCACACCCTTTACCAAGATAAGATCCAAATGGTTACAGGACATAGACATAAAAAACAATACTATAAGCAAATTAGAAGATCAAGGACTAGTCTACCTGTCAGATCTATGGAAAGGGAAACAGTTTATGACTAAGGAAGAGTTGGAGAACATCACCAAAATCCAATTAGATGATTAAATTATAAAGTTTTTGCACAGATAAAACCAATGTAATCAAGATTAAAAGAAATGTAGTAAATTGGGAAACAATCTTTACAACTAATGATTCTGACAAAGGACTCATTTCTAAAATATACAGAGAACTGAGTCATATTTTTAAAACAAAAAGCCACTCCCCAATTGACAAATGGTCAAAGGATATGCAAAGGCAATTTACAGATGAGGAGATCAAAGTAACCTATAGCCATATGAAAAAATGCTCTAAATCATTAATTATTAGAGAAATGAAAATTAAAGCTTCTCTGAGGTACCACCTCACACCTCTCAGATTGGCCAGTATGACCAGGAAGGATAATGATCATTGTTGGAAGGGATGTGGGAAATCTGGGACACTATTACACTGTTGGTGGAGCTGTGAACTCATCCAACCCTTCTGGAGAGCTATTTGGAACTATGCCCAAAGGGTGCAACAAAAATGGGCATACCCTTTGACCCAGCAATACCACTACTGGGTCTATACCCTGAAGAGATGAGGAAAAAGGGTAAAAGCATTACTTGTACAAAAACATTGATAGCAGCCCTGTTTGTGGTGGCAAAGAATTGGAAATCCAGTAAATGTCCTTCAATTGGGGAATGGCTTAGCAAACTGTGGTATATGTATGTCATGGAACACTATTGTTCTATTAGAAACCAGGAGGGACAGGATTTCAGGGAAACCTGGAGGGATTTGCATGAACTGATGCTGAGTGAGATGAGCAGAACCAGAAAAACACTGTACACCCTAACAGCAACATGGGAGTGATGTTCAACCTTGAAGGACTTGTTCATTCCATCAGGGCAACAATCGGGAACAATTCTGGGCTGTCTGCAAAGGAGAGTGCCATCTGTATCCAGATAAGGAGCTGTGGAGTTTGAACAAAGTGCAAGGACTATTCCCTTTAATTTAGAAAAAAAAAACAGATAGCTTATTGTCTGATCTTGTTACCTCTTAGACTTCTCTTTAAGGATATGATTTCTCTCTCATCACACCCAATTTGGATCAAGGTACAACATGGAAACAAAGTAAAGACTGACAGAGTGCTTTCGGTGGGGGGGGAGGGAAGCAAGATTGGGGAAAACTGTGAAACTCAAATAATATCTTTAATAAAAATAAATTTAAATTAAAAAAAAGAATATATATTCTATAGAGCACTGGCCTTGGCGTCAGGAGTACCTAAGTTCAAATCCGACCTCAGACAATAATTACCTAGCTGTGTGGCCTTGGGCAAGCCACTTAACCCCATTTGCCTTGCAAAAAAACAAACAAAAAAAAAGAATATGTATCCTAAATACAGTATCTATTATAATATATAAAAATGTCATTTCCATCTAGAGAGAATATATATTATGTACAATGTCTATTCTAATATAAAATGAATATAATCTAATATTAAATACAGTTTCTATGTAGAGAAAAATATATATTTGATATATTATCTATTATATAATTTCTATGCAGGGATAATATATAGTCTATATACAATATCTCTTGTGATATATACCTTTTATAATAATATACAAAATTTATCTCTAGAATCTATGTTCTCTGTACAATATCTATTATATTATATAACTACATGATTTATATATTTATATAGATAGAAAGTATATACATACATTAGTAAAAACAATTATTTACAAATTGAATATAGATTGTTACTAAGTAATTTTGGAGGGAGTAGAAGTACAAGCAGCTAGAGCTGATCAGGAAAGGCCTCAGGTAAAGTTTACACTTAAGCTAAGGCTTGATAAGGATGCCAAGAGATGGAGATGAAAGGGAAGACCTTCCAAGAATGGGGAACAATCTGTTCAAAGGCATAGAGAGAGACATGATGTGTGAGTGTGTGTGTGTGTGTGTGTGTGTGTGTATGGACCCCACCCAATAAATTTCAGAGATCCCTCAAGATATGAAGAGAAACGTTTTTATTCGATTCCCATGGGAAGTAGCCATCAACTCCACCATGCATATGATGGAGGGAGGCAATAGGTACAAGCAGCAGAAACAATATATATGATTCCTAATGTGCCCCCCACTGGCCCATCTTTATTCGCTAAGAATGTGGTCTTTACAATCTAAGCGCATAAGCTAATTTTAGGGGTTTTTTTTTGCAGGGCAAATGGGGTTAAGTGGCTTGCCCAAGGCCACACAGCTAGATAATTATTGAGTGTCTGAGACCGGATTTGAACCCAGGTACTCCTGACTCCAGGGCCGGTGCTTTATCCACTAGGCCACCTAGCCACCCCATAAGCTAATTTTTAAAGAAAAGTACATAACTCAAACAAAGACATGATTTTCCTCCTGCTCTGAGGAATGTTTGGGCATCTAACTGAATAGATAGGGAGAAAAGTCAGTTTTCTCTTTACATTCTGGTCATTGCAACATCCAGGAGTTGTTTTATCAGGGAGAAGGGGCAGGAGAGATATAGCCCATAACTCAGCTCATTCTAATCTATAGTATTCTCCTGAAGAAATATCAGATTTTATCCCAATCAACAAGGTCAGGTTGGCTAAACCAAAGAGCAAAGGGCTTATGAAGTAGAATGACAGAGAATAAGGTTGGAAAGATAGACTGGAGCAAGTAGCAAAGGCCTTTAAATTCCAAATAAAGGAGCTTCCCCTGGGTGGTTCTCTTTCTCCTATTCAATTCTGGGCCCAGTTCAATGTTCATGCTCAGTGTCAGTCTGAGAGATACCCCAAAAGACCAAACCAATGAACCAACCATTCAATTAGAATGGAGATAGCCAGAATGTAACCTCTGGGAATCCCATAATAAAATGATGACACAAGAGTGAAGGCCAAAAATGCAGAGATATATAGGATCATTAAGAAAGAGTACAGGGAATCAGAACAACATGTATTCTTTGGCTCCTTGGGTTTTTCTGGATAGATACTTAAGCCAAATTTAATTTTAAGTGATCATATATCTCAGTATAAGGTGGCATGTAGTCTTCTAGGATTATATGCAGTCTACACAAATGCAATCCCCACAATGACTCTAAGAAATGGGAACATTTGAAAGACGCTGACCACTGCAAAAAATCCCTCCTTTCTTTAAACTTTGCCCAGTGGGTCTCCTTGGGACAAACTCCATTTTACATCTCACATACATTGCTCATCCAAAGTCATAAGATACTGGGGCAGCTGGGTGCTGCAGTAGATAGAGTTATCAGACCTGGAGTCAGGAGAACCTGAGTTCAAAAGGCATAAGACAAAGACATCTCCGCTGTTGCATTTGTAAGAGTGAAAATCAATGGACAGCTAAGTAGTGTAATAGATAGTGTGAAGTTAGAAAGACTCATCTTTCACGTTCAAATCTGACCTCAGACCCTTACAGCTGTGTGATCCTTATAAGTCTCTTCACCCCGTTTGCCTCATCTGTAAAATGAGTTGGAGAAAGTAATGTCAAACCACTCAGTTTCTCTGCCAAGAAAACCCCAAATGGGGGTCACAGAGAGTCAGACATGACTGAACAACAACAAGCAATCTCATAGAGAGTCAACTTTAAAAGACTTTAAAACTCTGTTTGTGGCAATGATAAGCCTCATATTCAAACAAAGATCAAAAATACACACCACTCACCTCCACTTAGGTTCACCTCCTGATAAACTGAAAATGCAGAAAGACACTTAAGTTTAAACGTAACTAATATGGCAATTTGTTTTGTGGGACTATACAGTCAAGCATTGAGGGATTTATTTTTCAAGTTTTGTTTTTATTTGCTCAATGAGGAAACAGTTAAAGGGATATTTTTTCTCAATGTTTATTAATTGAAAAAAGAAAATACATAGAAATGAAGAGAAGAAAAATATGTGAACATACACACACACACACACATACACACATATACACATACACAAACTACCTGGGCAATTGGAGAATGGTGCTAATTATAGTAAAACATGAATTGGATATGGCAAAGGTAATTCATTCCTATCCTGAGGGAAGTACTAACATAGAAAGAATCACGTTGTTCATTAATAGAACCATTTAAATAAGACTCACTGACTTGTAACTACAGTGACAATCAGTTGGGAAGCTAATATTTAAGCCTCATCAGAACATAAAACAGTTTGAAAGACTGCTAATTAGCCATTTTACATTTTACCTTGGTTTAGTACTGTTTGGTCAAAGAGCCAAGTTCGATCTTGCTAGAAGCTTTCCTTGCCAAAAGCTTGCATCTGCCATTCTCAGGACCACTTCCCCTGCCGCCATGCAACTGTCTGCCAATGGAATCTCTAATGGTTCCTGTGGGTACATGCCCCTCATAGCACTTGCTCACCTAAGATCATGAAAGAATAAACACAAAAGAGGGAAAGGCAGCTAGGGCCCCCAAGTACAAGTCCAATCCCATCCACCCTCCATGTAGAGAGCAGAGGCAGAATAGTCATGATACTGCGGTAGAGCTTTCAATGGAGTCAAATGATACCACCTAAAGGGCCCTTGCACAGAGGGCCCAGTACGAAGCATTCTCTTCCTTTCAAAGATCCACTGATTCATTCGTTTTTTCATCTCAGCAGCTAGATAGAGGACTGTGTCATATCCATTGCCAGCCCACAAGAGATGAGTCACACATGGCTTCCATGGGGTCTCCTAGAACCAAGAATGGCAATTAAGCATGCCAGGAATGGGATGAGAAAGACTTCCCACCATCTATACATATGTGTACATATATTTATATATACTTTCCATTTACTTATCTACATATCCATTGCCATACCCCCGCTTCCCAGTAGAACTAAGCTTCTTGAGGACAGAAATTGCTTTTTTCATTTTTGATTGTGTAGCTCCAACTCTTAAATTTTCAAAATACTTGTTGAAGGAACAAATGAAACCGGATTGGATGAGCAGATGTTAAGGCATTAAAATCCACTTGTCAGGCCCCAACCTATTTTGTTCCTTCTCAGTGTATGAGAGGTTTTTTGGGAGGCTATCCACATTTACCTAATCACTTCCTGATTGAGCCAGTGTTCTCAACAAACATATTCTGTGACCCAATTTGAGTGGCCTTTTCCAATTACATAGAGCAAGCTAATTGCCATCTTCGGGTTCCATTTGTTAAGCTAATTGAACAAAATAAAACTAATGAATAATCAGAATGAGATTTATAATTGGATTCTTAAGAACCCTGATAGAGAAAATAGCTCAAATATAATTGTTCAGAGAGGGCAGGTTTGGTAGATTTTTGAGGGCACTGTATGACTATTATTCTATGTGGTCAAAAGAACTACAAACTCATAATAACCATATAAAAAAATAATAAACTAATAAAAAGAGAAATACAAATAAAAAAAAACCTCTGTGGTTTTACCCCACACCTAACAAATTGGCACAGGTGACCAGTATTGGGAATTACCAATGTTGAAGGGATCAAAGGAAGATGCACACACTGATGCATTGTTGGTGGAGTTAGCCACCAAAATAATATGGAATTTTCCAAGAGAATGATTAAAATGTCCATTCCCTTTGACCCAAAGATTCTTCTGCTATGCATATACTCAAAAGAGGTCCATAACAAAAAGAAAAGCCCTATATAGACTAAAATATTTATAGCATCACTTTTTGAAACAGCAAAGAACTGGAAACAAGCTCATTGATTGAGAAAGGCTAAACAAATAGTGATAAATGAGTGTGATATGATATTACTATGCTATAAAAATGATAAATGGGATAAACACGGAAGAACCAGGAAAACAATAGATGCAATAACTACAAGAGGACAAGTGGAAAGAACAAGAGAACTGAAGATGAAGGTAGTAGAATTATAATAACCAAGTTTAGCTGCCAAAACATACAAAAGAAGGTACTTCCCGCTGCTTCTTAGCAAAAATAAGAAAATCCAGGTGTGAACTGCTGAATTATAATGTCTGATTTTGTGGATATGGTTATTGGTTTTGTTGAATTTTTTCTTCATCCACTTTTTTTAATAAGGGATAGCTCTCTGCAAGAGGCAATGTAAAAACAAAAAAATCAATAATTTTTTAAAGTAATGACTTAGTTTCAACCTGACTCATCTAAAAGGATTTCTTCTTCCCAGCTCCATCCCTAAGGTTAACCATGCCTCCTAATAATAACTGACATTTATATAATACTTTAAAGTTTGTGAACCACTTTGACTTAAATTATTGCATTTGAACTTCACAAAAACCCTGGGCTGTTATTATTATTTCCACTCTCCAGATGGGGAAAATTGAGTCTCGGAGACCACAAGAGACTTATTCAAGATCACTCAGCTAGTAAATGTCCAAGGAAGGAATCTAAACTCAGGTCTTGATGACTCCAAGTCATTCATTTAATTCACTGCACCTACTTGCCTGGCCAGAGTAACAGTTGGACATTTCTGTACCCCTGTAAGATTTACAGAGCACTTTATATCTATTATTTCATCTGAGTCTCACAGAAAACAGATGATAGAAGTATTTCTATGGAATTTACTATCCTTATTCTACAGGTAAGTTAATTGAGAACTTGTCCATTCATCAACAGAGATAAAAATAAAATATAGGCCTTGCCCTCAAGAACCTTACCTCATAAGGTAAGTCAACTCACATCCAACTGCCTTCCCCCTTCCTCTTTTTCTAGTCTCAGCTTATCTCCCACCTTTCCCTAATAGGCAATGTCCTCTTCCAGCCAAGCTAATCTTCTCTTTGTGTCTCCTGCAGACCAAATTCCTACTTCCAGGCCTTTGCTCATCACCCATACTCTGCCATTACTACTACTAAGAATCCAAACCTACCTTCAGGACAGTTGGGTAGTGCCATAGTGCACAGAAGCTCAAGCCTTGAGTCTGGAAAACTTATCTTTCTTTATTCAAATCTGGGATCAGACACTTAGCTAGATGTGTGACCCTGGGTAAGTCATTTCATCCTGTTTGCCTCAGTTTGCTCATCTATAAAATGAGCTGGAGAATAAAATGGCTAACCACTCCAGTATCTTTCTTGAGAAAATCCCGATGGGGTCACAACAAGCATCAAGGGTCCTCATCTCAAATTTCACTTCCCCAACTATCCACTCCATTTTTGGTCACCTATGGGTGCTTTTAATTCATCCAACATTTGTTGAACGCTTAGTATTTGAAATGCCTTATACTGGCCACAATAGCTAGCAATAGACTGAATATAACCTCATCTGGCTACTTGCTAATGGCTTTGCATGTGTATCATCATCTAGCCTTGTCTACCTTGTTTCTCTCTCTGTACAATATAGTGGAAAGAGCACAGGATTTGGTCTCAAAGGACCTGGGTTCAAATTCTGGCTCTGTTATTACCTTGGTGGCTGCTACTGATGGTGGTGGTGGTTATGATGATAAATATTGATGCAGCCCTTTAAAGTCTGCAAAGCACCTTACAATGATTGTCTCTTGTGAGCCTCACAACCCTGTGAAATAGGTTTGAGAGGTATTATTATCCCCACTTTATAGATGAAAAAAATTAATAGAAACTAGTCTAAGGTCATACAAACAGCATCAAATGTGGAATTTTCATCTCAAGTCCCATCCCTTTCCTTTCAAATCAATTTCCTCCTCTAAAATGAGAGGATTGAACTAGATTTTTTATAGGTTCTTTCTGATTCCAAATGAGTCAAATCCAGGGCTGGGATCACAGTGGGATCAATAAACATTTGTGGAATTGTCTGACCCTTCTACATTCAGAAGTTAATCAGAGTCGACCAAGTTCAACATCATTCAATTCAACAAGCACTTGGTATGAAAAATAGGAAAATATGTAAAAAAAAGAAAGTCCTCTCCCCTCAAGGAGCTTATATGCTGCTGGGGGAAAAAAAACAACATTCTGTTTTATTCTATTCAATATAATCAGCATACATGGAAGACCAGGATCCAAGAAGAAAACCAGATCCTGCCCCTAACTTGTTTAATTTCCAAAGGGAAATTTTCACTGTCTACACTGTGAGCCAAGATCTCTACTGACCTACAACTGAACCAAGGATCTGAAGATGAGCAATAAATAAACTCAATGTCTTGACAGAGTAGTTAGTAAAAGGTAGACGGGAATCTATTCCCCTGCAGTTGCTACTGCACTCCCCTGAACCCCAAATTATTTTGAACTTATTTTGTGTACACCAATTATTTTGTATGCACAAATATTTGTATGCATAATTATATAGATGATATAGAAACTGAGAAACAAATATAGACATAGATAATAGAGACCTGGATATGTTTGTTCAGTCATCTTGAGCATATCAATGTCATTTAAATATATTTTAAATATATCTCATGTATATCCATTTTTAAACTATATCTATATCTAAAGGCAACTAGGTGGTGCAGTGAATAAAGCACTGGCCTTAGAATCAGGAAGATAGGAATTCAACAAAGGTCTCAGACATTTGACTCTTCCTAGCTGTATGACCTTGGGCAAGTCACCTAACACAGATTGCCTCTCATCCAAGGCTTCTCCATTTGTCCTGGACCCTGGACCCTAGAAGGGAAAGTGAGACTGGTGACTTAGCACAGCCTCCCTTACATAAGTCCAATTCACATGCATGCCTTGGTATCACCTTGGTCTTCTTAGAGAATGAAGGACAAGGAGTAGCTAAGTGGCTCAGTGGACAGAGCACCAGTCCTGGAGTCAGGAGGACCTGAGTTCAAATCTGGCCTCTGACACTTAATACTTAGTTGTATGACTTTAAGCAAGTCACTTAACTCCAATGCCTTGCAAAAAAAAAAAACCAAAAAAAATAGAATAAATGACAAACATCATTATCATATCTATATCTGACAATTAGCAGGCACAGTGGATAGAGCACTGAGGTTTGGAATCAGGAAGATTCATGAGTTCAAATAAGGCCTCAGGCACTTAAATGGCTGTGTGACCCTGGGCAAGTCACTTAACCCTGTTTGCCTCAGTTTTTTTCATTTGTAAAATGAGTTAGAGAAGGAAATGGCACTCCAGTATCTTTACCAAGAAAATATATATTTTTGCCAAGAATGCATATATATAGAAAGATACATAAAGATAATAATATCAATGATATAGATATAGATATGAAAATTTTGTTGTTGGTCAGGTATTTTTCAGTAATGTCTAATTTTTCATAAGTCCATTTGGGGTTTTCTTGGCAAAGATATGAGAGTGATTGCCATTTCCTTCTCCAGTTTATTTTGCAGATTAAGAAACTGAGGCAAACAGGGTTAAGTGTCTTGCTCAAGGTCACATAATGTCTGAGATCAGATATGAACTCATGAATCTTCCCGACTCTGGGTCTAGTACTCTATCTTTTCACTGTACCAGCTAGTTTCCCCAGATGTAGAGTTTATTCTGTATCTAAACAATATGACACCAGAACATGGTAAGCTCCTTGAAGGCAGGAATGTTTTTGTCTTTGTACCTATCCCCACACACCTAGTACGTTGCCTGCTATAGTTTCTATTACCCAGCTCCTGGTAAGGAAACTTCTTTAGTCTTAGAGAGTGATTCAGGATATTGTACAGTCTTGAAGAGTGATTCAGACATTATGAGGTTAAATAATTTCCCCAGGTATCAAGATGATGTGCAATAAAGGGAAGTTGCTCTTTTTTTCTGTTTTACTGTTGCTCTTTTCAATTCAAGTTAGTACACATTTATTAAGGATAGCCTATGAAGCAGGCACTGTGCTAGGCTCTGGTAATACCGCATGACAAGAATCCCAGCCTTCACAAAACTAATTTATTACTAGATAAGAGAGTGGGGACGGTGGTGAATGAGCACATAGAAACTAAAGAAAATTAAATACAAAGCATCTATACAGATAAAATCATTTGGGGGAGTCAGGGCTCTAGGATAACTGGAGAGACCAGAATAGGCTTCCCCTAAGGAGGGACCTGAGCTTTGAAGGAAGTTAGGGATTCGATAAGGGAGAAATGAAAGGAAGCAGTTCAGGCTAGGGAAAAGAAAGCCTGTGCAAAAGAATGCAAATAGCAACCAGAACAGGTTGACCACCATTTTGGATGGATCATAGAATGAAGGACAGTAATGTTCAATAAGCCTGGAAAGGCAAACTGTGGCCATATTGTGAGTGTATTTATAAGTCAAACAGAAGTTATTTTATTTTATCTGAAAGACAAGAAAAAGTAGCTTTTAGTTCAGTCATATGATAATATACTGGAGGAATGTCAACTTGGTAGCTGAATGGAGAATGAATTAGAAGAGCAATTACCCATTAGAAGGCCATTGTAATAGTTTTGGTTTGGTTTTGACTCTGGGCATGTTATTCCCTTCCAGCATCCCCACTTCCTTTGTGACAAAGAAATAGAGTCAAAATAAATCAACACCTTAGTCATGTCTAAAAATCTTCTCTTCTTGCCATGCCTCTAATTAATCACCTCTCTGCCAAAGGGTATGAAAAATGTTTTACCATCAGTGTTCTGAAGTCATCATTCAGAGTTCTAATCTCTTTACTGTTGTCTTCCTTGACATCATTATGGTCACCTAATTTAGAAGGGGGTTTTTTTAGGTATTTTTTGCAAGGCAAATGGGGTTAAGTGACTTGCCCTAGGCTACACAGCTAGGTCATTATTAAATGTCTGAGACCGGATTTGAACCCAGGTACTCCTGACTCCAGGGCCGGTGCTTTATCCACTGCACCACTTAGCCACCCCCTAGAGGGTTTTTTTAAATATAAGTTCCATAAACTTATTTTTTCTTAATATTTTGATATTCAATATCTTGCTTTCTTCAATAAGCCTATGTGTTTTATTCTCTTAATTAAAAAAAACTATTTTTTCTGAGAAGGGGTCCCCAGCTTCATCAAACTGCCCAAGTGGTCCATGACCCAAGAAACATCTGTTTTAACATGTTCTCCTGATATTAAATTCTTCACTCTACATCCATTTATACAAGTCTTTCCAAGTTTCTGAATTTTTCAATCATCATTTCTTACAGCACAAATAATATTCTACAATATTCATGGGCACCCATTGGGCACCCACTTTGTTTCTAGTCTTTACTGTTGTTGTTTGTCCTTTGTTTATGAAGAAGACAATCCTGAGAGTGATATCTTGACTTGTGTGTGAATTTGATTTAAATGAGGCATTTCTGTGCAAAGTCATCAACTTCACTCTTGAGTAATCAAAATCCAGTGACAAGACTAAAATCATTGACTGGCAATGACCTGGGAAGTGGGTGATTTTACTATTAGAAAGGAGGCAGCTACATGATTCAGTGAATAGAGGGAGTCTGATGTCGGGAAGACCTCAGTTCAAATCTGACCTCAGATACTTAACAGGTAGGTGACCTTGGGCAAGTCACTATCTGCAAAATGAGCTAGTATCTTTACCAAGAAAACCTCAAATGAGGTCATAAAAAATTAGATATGACTAAACAACAACTATTTTAAAGGAGTTATTATTAATATTTTTGTATATTCCTTTCCCTTTGTCTCTCTTTGGTATATATATATATATATATATATATATATATATATATATATATATATGTCTTGTAATATCATTAAGTAAAAAGGTATGTAAAGTTTATTGACTTTTTGAGTATAATTACGAATTATTGTCCAGAATGGCTGCACCAATTCATAACTCTAGCAACAATTTATTAGCATGTTCATCTTGTCACAGAGCCTCCAGAATTCAACATTTTCACCTTTGGATTTCTTTACATTTGGGTGTGTGTGATAGGTAACTTCAGAACTGTCTTAATCTGCAACTCTCTTAGTATTAATTATTAATAAATATTAGTTGAACTGATAAATATCCATCATCTTCCCATAGACCATTTGCCTGCTGAGCTAATAAAAAAAGGAACCCACCATGGGACTTCCAGAAGGCTTTCTCAAATTAAATTCACTCTCTCAGGGTTAAACAAACCCTTCCCAAATACTTCGCCTTCCTGTGAAACAATGAGATAGAAATACTTAAAGCCAATTGGCCAGGTTGGCTATTCAAAGACCCCAAGCCTGGAAGAGTTATTACATTGGAGTCTCCAATGGTTTCTAAAATATTATCACCAAGTTTATACATGAAAATAAATATGAAACAGCTATGTATTGGTCAGAATTTGAGATGCCTCTAAGGGAGGAGACTTTCCAAGTCAGAAAAAAGATACAATTCATCATAATTGAAAAGAACTGGTAAACAATTCGAGGACTAGAGGCCGTTTCATTTTTTATTTTATATTACATAAATTAGCTCAACATAGTGCTTATCACAAAAGCTTGCTAATTATGTGGAAATTTCCACTTCCCCAGAAATAATGATATACTGATGACACATAAAAGTCAGGAAACATTCTTTTTTTATTTTATTTTTCCAACTACATATAAAGATATTTTTCAACATTGATTTTTCGATAAGATTTTGAGTTCCACATTCTTCTGCCCACTTCCCTTCCCTCTCCTCTCCCCATAGCAGTGAGTAATCTGATAAAGGTTATACATGCACAGTCATGTTTAACACATTTTCTTATTAGTCATATTGTGAAACTAGAATCAAACAAAAGGGGGAAAGAACCAAGAGAAAGAAAAAACAAAATCAATTTTTAAAAGTGAAAATAGTCTGCTTTGGTCTATATTCAGACCACCATAGCTTTTTCTCTGGATGTGGATGGCATTTTACATCTTAAGTCATTTAGTACTGCAGGAGACTTCTTTTTAATGGGAAAAGCCTTAGTCTTATTCTATGTCAATACTTCTAAAATACTGATATCATTCTGTAGCCACTCCCTCTCCTGGGGCTGAGAGCAACTCCTTTCTGGTTTAGTAGATGTTTATCCTTCGTTCATGAAGAAAACCAAAGATGTTACAAAGGTGTTGTCGACTTTTGAGTTCCTTGGATTTAAGTGAGGCAGAGCTGCATCAGCCTCTCTCCCCTCCAAAGTCATTAGAGTCCAGTGGCAAGATAAAAGTCAAGAGGACTAGCCACCTTGGTAAGTAATAGGCACAGGAAATGTACCTGGAATAGGTACAGTGACTGTACTTGAAATAGGTGATCCGCTTTGCTTGGGATGCTCTCCTTCCTCATCACTTCCACTTCTTGAAATCCCTAGTGCCCTTCAAGATTATCTTAAAATGGGCAGCTAGGTGGTGCAGTGGATAAAGCACCGGCCCTGGAGTCAGGAGTACCTGGGTTCAAATCCGGTCTCAGACACTTAATAATTACCTAGCTGTGTGGCCTTGGGCAAGCCACTTAACCCCATTGCCTTGCAAAAACCTAAAAAAAAAATTATCTTAAAATGGGATGGCTAGGTGGCACAGTGGATGGAGCACTGGCCCTGGAGTCAGGAGTACCTGGGTTCAAATCCGGTCTCAGACACTTAATAATTACCTAGCTGTGTGGCCTTGGGCAAGCCACTTAACCCCATTTGCCTTGCAAAAACTTAAAAAAAATTATCTTCAAGCGCCAGCTCCTGATCTCCCAAGTTCTTAAGCTCCTGTGACAAAAAGGCCTTTTTTACATACTTGACTGCACCTTATACTTGTTGTATCCACCCAGAAGAATATGAAGTTTTTGAGGGTCAAGGGTTATTTGTTTACCTTTGCTTCCCTAGCACCTGCCACAATAGTTCACACACATTAGGTGCTTAATTAAAGCTTATTAGGATGAGTTGAATTGAATTGAATTGGACAGAGTTTGCACTCTGCTGCACTCCTACTGACTTGGGAAATCCAGGGTCACCTCCACACCAGGACTGAGGGGTTTTAGCAAAGGGAAGAGTATAAATAGCATTTTTAAAAATCTCACCATTTCAATCAAGCCAGAATAATGGAAAATCCCGTTCCCGAAATGCCATCTTTTTAAATTTTGACATATGAATTGACTCTTCTTCCAAATCTAATTATAAGTTTAGTGTATGCGAGAGATTGCAGCTGAGTCAATATCATTTCTGAAACTGTGTATGGCAATCGATAGATCTCACCAGGGCACAGTTTTTAAAAATCGATTTGTCACTGCAGAATTGCAATAAAAAAAAAAAAACAGAGCTGCCCCCACCATCATACACCCTCTCCCTGCCAAGAAAATAACCTCCTCTTGTTCCCCAGGAACAGGGCTTGTACAGAGGGGCCAGCCTGTACCCTGCAGGCTGTTCCAACATGGGGGAATATGCATTGAGATGATTTCTCACCCACTGGGTCTTGGGTTCAAAGGAAAAAAAAACAGGATTTTTCTGGGATTAACTTGCCTTTTCCCAGTGTATTGAAGACAGGCTTATTCCCACACTTTGAGGGAGGCTTCCTTCTCAGAATCCTACCTGCAAAACTTTTACTTACTTCTGTGTGAAGCTAAATGAAAAAGTAAAGTCCCACTAGTCCAGAGAGTGTACACTGGGAGCCAAAAAAATCCCTTTTATTCGCCCCCTGTAACATTAGGCACTAGTTTACACCATCATAATGACTTTCTCCAAAACACTAGCACTGGTCTGAAGGTCATGACATCACACACACACACACACACACCCCATCCTCCCCCTCCTCTTCCTCATTGAATCATAGTAGCTCCAGGAGGATAGAGGCCTGCCAATCATTTAATCCAAACCCTTCTTGAACTTATTTTATAGGGAAAGAAACTGGCACCTTGAGGGCAAGAACTGACTTGCCTTTTTCTTTAGATCTCTGATACTTAGCATATTGCTAGATGCTTAGCAATATAAGTACAAATTTTAATATAAATATAAGTATTACATATAATGTAAATTATATAATATAAATAAATGTAATATGTAATCATTAATTGATTGATTGATCCCAAGTCTGTTTACCAGTAAAAGGTGTGGCATTTAACACTGGTATAGGTAACTGGCAAGTAGCCAGAAAGCATTGGTATCTTTCAAATCAAAAGACAAACATTTATTAAGTACCCATCTCTCGATCAATCAATCAATCCCTGGGCTAGGTGCTGGAGAGGAATAAAAAGCCCCTGCCTTCAAGAAGCTTACCAGTCCTGGAAGTAAATGTAAATCATTAGCAAATCAGCTCCAAGTATTCCTAAGCACATTTAATGACTGACCAGGTGGAAAGTCCTCTGTTTTGATCAGTCCTTCTCCATTCATGAGGCTCAGCAGATTAACTATTGATAAAATAGGGTGGAAATCCATTCATATTTATTAAGCAACTGCAATGTGTTAGGCAGAGCAATTAGATGGCACATTGGATAGGACTAGGGTCAGGAAGACCTGAATTCAAATTTAGCCTCAGACATTTACTAGCTGTTTGACCCTGGACAAGTCACTTATCCCTGCTTGCCTCCATTTCCTGATCTATAAAATGAGCTGGGGAAGGAAATGACAAATCACTCCAGTATCTCTCTCTGCCAAGAAAACCCAGAACAGGATCACAAGGATCTCATACACGTGTGAAACAGCCAAATAACAACAAAAATGTATAAGGCACTGTACTAAACCCAACCAGTTGGCATTGCCCTGCAAGCAAAATCAGAGGGACCTAAACAAGACAAGTTAAATCATCTCACCTTTCCCTAACCCAAAGGCACCCACAGCAGCCTAAATTAAAGCCAAGGCTCTGCAAAGTCCATTCTAAATCTATAAATCATATCCAACAATTTGCCTGAAATTGATACCTCTCCCCACCACCACCACCACCATCAGCCTCTGAAGACCCAGGATGAATCTGTAGCCTGATCCAAGGGAAAAAACATTAACTTGGAGTCAGGAAGGCCTGAATTCAAGTGTCAGATGACACTTGACTATGACAATAGATGACCCTGACTAACTGTAAAAGCTCAGGCAAGTAACTTGATCGTAAAAAGAATTCTGGATTTATCATGCAGTCTGGACCAAATTACTTACTTGTCTCAGTATCCACGTCTGTCAAGTGAAAGAGTTGGATTAGATGACCTCCTGCTTCACTCTAATTCTGTGCCTCAGTTTCCTTATTTGTAAAGGAAGGGGGTAGAAATAGGTGGACTCCTATCACCCTTACAATTCTATAGCTATTACACAATGCCCTCTTTCTGAATTTCTGTTTCCTCATTTACAAAACAGGGATTTTAATACTGGTCTGCTACCTACCTCTTAGAACTATTGTGAGGAAAATATTACCCTTAAAGCATTCTAGGAATATGAGCTGCTTTATTTCCATTAGGGCTACATTCATAACCAGACTATGACAGAGAAAAAGAAGGAAGGATGGAAAGAAAAAAGAAGGAAGGAAGGAGGGAGGGAGGGAGGGAGGAAGGAAGGAAGGAAGGAAGGAAGGAAGGAAGGAAGGAAGGAAGGAAGGAAGGAAGGAAGGAAGGGCAAAACACTTATTAAGAGTTGACTATTTGCCAAATACTAAGATAGACAATCCCTGCCCTCAAGAAACTTATATTCTAACAAGAGAAGACAGCACAAAGAACTAGACTTGGAAACCAGATTGGGGGGGGGGGGGGCAGCAGCATGATTTGGAGATAGTCAGCAAGCAGCAGGGTGACCTCATTCAGGCAAGGGAAGTCAAACACTCACTTCTCAGAGCCCAGGTTCCCAGGCAAAGAGGTCCAAGTCCCAATGGAGGCAATCCACAAGATTCCACTAAGCAGCACAATCTGTCAAACAAGGAAAGAATTACAGAAGGATCCAACAAATAAGAGGCTCTTAGAAAGTCTGAGTTGTGAAGGCCCATAGAACATAGACCGAAATCTGATATCATCCTTCCTTATCAGACAATCCCCTTTATCAATGAACTCAAAGAATGAGAAACTATCCAGTTTCTCTCCTATCATCTAAACCTTCATTGAGTCTAAACTTTCTTTGCTGCTGGGGGGTCCTGACTCAGTGTTGAGGGCTGCTGAAAGCTGGGGTGACTGTGGCATCAGGGAGTATCTCTTAACCTTTCTCAATTCCAGTAACTTCTCTCTTTTAATTCTTTCCTTTTTATTCTGTATATAACTTAATTTTATATATTGTTTAAATGTTGTCTCCCACAGTAGGCTCTAAGTTCCTTGAGGGCAGAGACTGTCTTGTCTCTTTTTGTATTCCCAGCACCCACACAGTATCTGACAAATAGTAGGCACTTAATAAATGTTTATGGATTAGTATTCTGGTGCATATTGTTTTCTTGGTTCTATTTATTTTACTCTGCATCAGTTCATGCTGATCTTTCCTTGCTTCTCAGAATTCATCACATTTATCATTTCTTATAGGACAGCAATCATGTATCATGCACTATTACCACAATTTGTTAAGCCATTCCCCTATCTGTATACCTGCCCTAGCTCTACTCACTCCCAAAAGAACATAAGTTTCTTAAGACTCTGTATGGGAGGGAGGTAGAAAAATGTAGAACCCACAAGATTACAAAAATATGAATGCTGAAAACTATCTTTTCATGTAATTGAAAAAATAAAATAACATTCAAAACTTCAAAAAAAAGAATAGGAACTATTTCATCTTTGTAAACCAATGCTCTGTACTCATAAGTATTTTATAAATTTTTGCTGAATGATTGAGAAATTGATTCCCTCTCCAGGAAACAGGAAAGAATAGCAAAGTTTTCATCCTAAACATGTCCTCCCGGTGACCCACCCAATACCCCACCCACTGAAGGACATTAAAAGAATTTCATTCAATACAGGTTTGATCTTATATGGAGAAACTATACTTGTTTTCCCTTCTCCCATCCCATCTCCTACACTCAGTCTAGAGCCATCCATGCCAAGACTAGGCAATGGAAATATATAGTCAAATGAACTAGCATTTACTGTTGGTTCAAATATTTTGGACTCCAAAGGTTAGGTACCCCAAAGCACCTAAGGTTTGTTAGGAAAATTGGTTTACTCATCCTCTTCATAGAGGATGAGCCAAAATAGAGTGGAGAAGAGCCCAAGTCAAGAGCCAGTTTTCTCAGTGGAAGATGGAGAATAAAGAACCCAAGCTGAGAGTGAAAGGATAAGCCTCAAATCTTGATTCTGTCATTAATTGGTTTATATAACTTTCAGTAAGTCTCTAATCACTCCTCTGTCATGAAATGACATCACTAAATGCTCTTCAAGACTCCCCTCCCACTTGACAGAATATAAAATTATATTCTAAGGCAAAATTAGATAAAAACCAATCAGAATATGGAAAAAAAAATCCTGCCACAGAGAAAAAAGAAGCAGGACTCTAGAAAAGAGCTTGTTCTGTGGGGAAGGTAAAAGATTCCTCTAACCCTAGACTAGGTTATCACTAGCTCCCTTTTTTTTTTTTAGGTTTTCTTTTTTTGCAAGGCAAATGGGGTTAAGTGGCTTGCCCAAGGCCACACAGCTAGGTAATTATTAAGTGTCTGAGACCAGATTTGAACCCAGGTACTCCTGACTCCAGGACTGGTGCTTTATCCACTACACCACCTAGCCACCCCTTCTAGCTCCCTTTTTAAAAGGGAATGAAAGCCTGGTCAAATCCTAAAGCTCTGAAAATCTTTAGGGTACCATATTTGAGAAAGAACATTGAAAACTTGGAAAATGTCTGGAGGTCTCCTCCCCTTCTCTTCCTCTTTGCTTCCCAGCTTCCTTCAAGTCCCAGCTAAAATCCTACCTTCCACAGGAAGTTTTTCCTCATTCCTCTTATTTCTACTTCTTTCCATTTCTTATTTCCTATTTAGCTTGTTTGTACATTGTATTTGCATATCACCTCCTCTATTAGATTCTGAGTTCCTCAAGTGTAAGCAATGTCTTCTGCCATTTTTGTTTTGCATTTTCAGGGCTTAACACAGTGACTGGCCTAGTTTGTTGTTGTTTAGTTGTTTTCAGTCATGTCCAACTCTTCATGGTCCCATTTGGGGCTTTTTTGGCAAAGATCCTAGAGTGGCTTGTCATTTCCTTCTCCAGCTCATTTTACAGAAGAGGAAACTGAGACAAATAGGGTGAAGTGAGTTGCCTAGAGTCACATAGCTAGGAAAGGTCTGAGGCTAGATTTGAACTCATGAAGATCTTAACATTTTATAACTCATAAGCCTGGCACTGCATACCTTATGGTGTCACCTAGCTACCCCATAGGAGGTGCTTAATGAGTGATTATTCACTGATTGGTCATCTAGGATGGTCTAACCAACAAGATGCTGCATTAAGACCAGTTGAAAGAATAGGAGATATTGAGGTCAGAGAAGAAATATTGAATGACAGAACTAGGAAATTTGCAAAATAGTGAACTTTTAGACATAAGGAAAAAAACTCCTAATTAGAACTATATAAAGTGGCATGGACCACTGTCTCTGGTGATAGTGAAGTCCCCTTCTTACTTTGGAAGTCTATAAACAGAGGGTAGATGACCAATTGTTGGGTTTGTTGCAAGGAATCCATTCTCTGGGAAATGCAAGTTGGACTACTGTGCTTTGGAGGTCCATTATAGAGGTGAGAAAGCAAATGAGAAGAGAGGAAAGATAGTATTGGATTTGGAGTAAGAAAACTGGAATTGAATACCACCTCTCCCTTATAATCTTGGGTAAAATCACTATCCCTTCTATGTTTCCTCACCTGTAAAATGAGGAGTTTGAACTAGATGCCCTCTAAGATCTTTGCCAGTTTTCAGCCTTCGGAACCAAACTTAGTCAGCTGGGCCCAGGGAGCAATGTGACAAGTATGTGCCAACAAAATCACACTGCTCTGGGAGAGGAAGGAACATCAATATAGCCAAAGCTATGCTCTCAACTCTCTTGGGAGCATAGAAGGTAGGACAACATCCAGGTTCTAGTGGGCTCTGAACCATTGTCCCCATTTTCCATTAAACTCCTTAATGAAATCCTCAATAAACATGTCAAAAACCATCACAATCTCTTCTCCACTGGATGGACCCAACAAATCTTTGAAGATGTTTGTGGGTGGTTTTATTTGGGAGGGAGTAGAAGAGAATGAGGGAGTTATGAGATGAACAAGTTTGAAAACTGCTATCAAAGATAATGAAATGACTAACAACTGTTTCTCTCCCTTGGAAACTGTCTCTCAGAAAGCACTAATGAAAATATGAGATAATCCATTTACTACAACAGTAGCCAGGAGCTCCGACATGATAAACTATGACAAAAGAGACAACATTTAGCTAGTAATGGATTTTAAATATCCTCCTAACAGGCCTTTTGCCCATTAGCTTATGACAGTTTTGAAGGTTTTGTGAGCAAAAAGCAAGATGCTATTAGAAATCCTTTCTATGAAGTGAAAGGTAATAATGACTTAGAAAAAAGCCACAGTCCATCAAAATAGTTGTTGAGGCTTTCAAAGCCTTAATTGTAGGACCCCAGAAGGTAGTTTTCTTGTGCACTCAGCACCTATTTGCTTGATCATCCGAAAGGTGGTTTCACTAATGGACCCAAGTCTGACCCACCAAACCATCAATGAGCACAAGCATTCTGATTTGGGGTTAGACTGGATCGGATTACTAATCAGAAAGTGGACTACCTGCTACCTGGGAGGTGGCTCAATCACTCATACAAGGAGAATCAAACCAGAGCCTTGGTCCAAGAGACTAGAAGAGAACTATTGATTCACTGATTGACTATTGATTCACTCAGGGGTCCTTTGGTATGCAAGAGCATTCTTCTAACCCCCATTTTAGAAACCATGATGTGATCCTCGATTACTCCTCCATCTCCATCATCCCCCTATCCATTAGCTACCAAATCTTGTCATTTCAGTCTCCTCTCCATCTCTCAAATCCACCTTCCACCTTTCTTACATCATCTCTTCTCTCCTGGACTAATATAATATTCTCTGAACTGCTATTCCTTCCTTAATTGTCTCTTCACCTCCTACCCATCTTCCACAAAGCTGTCAAAGGGATTTTCCAAAGCACAGATTGACCTATATAGATTGAACCTATATAACTTGCACCCATGATAGAACAAGAGGAGAAAGAAGAGTGTTACCTTAGAGAAATTCCAAGGTTCTTTAATTGCCAGGACTGCTGTATTGCAACAAAATCTGTATGCAATACACTACTCTCCAAGAATTAGAAATGAATATTATACAGTATGAACAGGCTGTAGCATCTAACCAATGTTGAACTTTGAAAAATAACAGAAGCAAAATACATCATCAAGGAATTATAAGATAGATGGGGAAATGGCCTGTTCACATGGCAAGGACAAGGGATGATAGATGGATAGCCAGAGTGCCTCACTGGTCCCCTTAATATTTCAGAAGAAAGGAGGGAGGATTCCTGGCTTCCAGTCAGATGGACCCCTTCTAGCAATAGAAAAGAATCAAGCTTCCCAAGGAACAAGTAGACATAGATGTGGTACAATCTGCATCATGAGAAGGAATGGCCCCATTGAAGAACTCAGAATCAAAATAAAGATTTAGAGCTGGAAAGGACCTAGAAGGTCAGAGTCCAATCCCCTCATTTAATATGTTAAAGCTGAGGGACAAGGGTGGCTAGGTGGCGCTGCGGATAGAGCACCGGCCTTGGAGTCAGGAGTACCTGGGTTCAAATCCGACCTTAGACACTTAATAATTACCTAGCCGTGTGGCCTTGGGCAAGCCACTTAACCCCATCACCTTGAAAAATCTTTAAAAAAAAAACAACTGAGGGACAAAAAGGTTAATAGCCCAGGGTCATATACTCATATCTTGAGCAGGTCTTATAGGCTCAAAGTCCAAGATCCTTCTCACTATGCCATACTGCCTCATAAGTCCATAACTCAGAAGTCCAAACTCATTAGAGTTTAGTCTGACCATGTCACTCTCCTCCTTATCAAATTCCAGTGATCTCCCACTCCCATTCCCTCTAAGATCAAATACAGATTCCTCTATTTGGTATATAAAACCTGGTGCCAACTTACCTTTCCAATCTAATTATATACTACTCTCTTTGGAGACAGCTAGGTAATGAAATAAATAGCAAACTGAACCTGGAGTCAGATATGAGTTCAAATCTGGTGTCAGACATTTCCTAGCTGTGTGACCCTGGGCAAGTCACTTAACCTGTCTACTTCAAC
The DNA here is from genome assembly GCF_037893015.1 of Macrotis lagotis. NCBI lineage: Eukaryota > Metazoa > Chordata > Mammalia > Peramelemorphia > Peramelidae > Macrotis > Macrotis lagotis. Next base: position 666,301,627 of record NC_133666.1, read on the forward strand.
TTCCTCAGCTACAAAATGGGCATAATAGTAATCTGCCTCACGGGGTTATTGTGAGGATCAAATGAGAGAATAATTTTAAAGCACTTTGTATAAATGCTAATTCCATTTCATTCATGTACCATACAATATAACCAAATTGACCTTTTTGCTCTTCCTATCTCCATGCTTTTGCCCAGGCTGTCCCCCCCTACCTGAAATACCCTCTCCTCATCTTTGTTTTGTAGAATACCAAGTTTATTTCAAAGTGCAGCTCCAATTCCTTCCCAATTCCCCTCTCCCTTCCTGGTAGTGCTTCTTTTCAATAATTATCTCCTGTTTGTTTTACATATTTTTGCATGTGTTTAAATGTGTACATGTTGTCTCCCCAAGGAGAAGGTAAGGAAGCTCCTTGAGGTCAGGTACTGTTTCAATCTTTTTTTCCAATACATTTTTATTGATATATTCTGTTATCACCTGTTTCTCAATGTAGCCTTCCCCCAAACCCCTCCCAGAGAGACAAACTTTTAGAAAGAAATAAAAGGAGAAAGAAGAAAGACCCAATTAAGTTCAGAGAATATTGGGAAACATTTAACATTATGTACCACAATCTTCCACCTCTGCAAAGAAAGGAAGGAGATGCTTTCTCATATCTCTTCCTTAAGAGTGCTGCTGAAAAAATAAATAAATAAAGAGTGCTACTGCATCCCATTCAGTTACTTGGTTTTAGTTTTTGTAGTTACCATTTGCATTGTTGTAGTCATTGTGTATATTGTTTCCCAGGTTCTGTTGACTTCATTTTCACTGGTCCATATAAGTTTTCCCAAGTTTCTTTGTATTCATCCTATTTATTTTTTCTTATGTCATTGTTCAGTCATTCAGTCATGTCTGACTTTCCCTGACCCCTTGAACCATACTGTCTTTGATATTTTCTACTAGAATGATTTATCATTTCTTTCTCCAGTGGATTAAGGCAAACATAGGTTAAATGACTTGTGCAGGGTCATAAAGCTAATAAATGTCTGAGACCAAATTTAAACTCAGGTTTTCCTGAGTCCGGGCCTAGTGCTCTATCGATTGAGCTACATAGCTGCCTCCATTGTCTCTTATATTATAGTATTATTCCATTAGGTTCAGGTACCACAACTTCTTTTGCTCATTCTCCAATCAATGGGCATCTATTTTGGTTACAATAAATAGATAACATAAAAAGGGCTGCTATAAATATTTTGATGTTTATGAGGTCTTTTCTTTTTTTCTTTGACCTCTTTGGAATATATGCCTACAAACAGAATCTCTGAGACAAAAAAGGACATTTTCACAAGTTTTCCTTCAGAATGCTTGAACCAATTCACTTCTCCACCAATATTCTCCACCTTCCATACAACCTCTCTGCCATTGACCACTCCCATATTTTGTCAGCTTTGCCAGTTTGCTGGATTGAAGTAGAACAATTCATTTTCATCTGTGTAGCTAGAGATGTAGTGCTTAATTGATTTAACAGGAACCTCTATTATTGGTCTTGTCCTTTCCTATCTCATCCTTCACATGGCAGATGTCAAAATAATATTCCTAGAGGACAGGTTTGATTGTCGATTGGCTACTCAAAAAGTTTCAGCAGTTTCCTATGTTTCTGAAAGCTCTTCTGGCTCCAGTCCCTTTCTAGATCAAACTCACATTACTCTCTCTCAAATATATGTTTTCTCTGATTCAGTCAGATCAGTCCATTTGATGTTCCCATTACAAGACATCTAATCTTCCTTCTCCAAGGCATTCTTGCATTCTTGCACAAACCATTCTGCTTAGATTGTCCATCTTCACCTCATCCTCTAGGGTTCTTGAGCTCCCTTCAAGACTCTGATGTTGTTGGCATCCTTTTCCCTATTCTCCTAATTGTTAGTCCTTAGTCCTCCCCAAATTATTTTGGATTTACTTTGCATATATCTTTCATTTAATTTTCTTTCTGTTTATTTGATTCAGAAGAACATAAACTCCCTGAGGTCAAGGGTTATTTTGTTTTGGGCTTTGTGTTGTCCCAAACGTCTCATGATAGTGCCTGACACACAACAGACATTTAACAAATGCTTATTGAATTGAATTGGGAAAAAACACCTGGGTATTTTACTACAAACTCAATATGAGTAAGCAATGTAACATGACCAGTACAAAAAGCTAATTTGATCTTAGACTGTATTAAGAAATTTTTTGCCTGCATACAAGACATGGCCATCCTGTTGAACACTGCCCTCACCAGGTTCATCTAGAGTCTTGCGCTCTGTTTTGGGCACCACATTTTAGGAGGCACTTAGTGATACAATAGTGGAGAGAGTGTTGGATATCGAGTTAGGAAAAACAGAGTTTGAATCCTGCCTCTGTCATTTGCTAGCTGTATGATACTGGGAAAATCATTTCATCTCCCAACTTCAGTTTTATATTTGTAAAATGGGGATAATAATACCATGCACCTCCCATACTATTTGTAAACCAAAAAGTGCTATTTGCCATCATCATCATCATCATCATCATCATTGTGAAAACCGGTCAGCAAAGCAAGGGTTACTCAAACTCCCCCTTTTCACTCTGAGGAAGAGCCAAGTTCTGCCCCTTTAAACATTCTTTTCCCTAACAATACTTTAGGCCAAACCCAAACCCTACAACCCCAAGAAGTATCCTGTGACTTATATTCAAGATCCATCCACCACAACAGAATTCTAGGGACTTTCCATTCTGATCCTCTCCCTTGTCCTGTGCATCCTGGAGTGTCCATCTTGTCCCTTCTATGAATGGATCTCTTTGGAGGGAAATGAGAAACCAAACCAAAGGCTATACCTAATTGGGCAACAATATGACCATTCCCACCCAACTTTGCAGTTTTTGTCTTTATACTTTGTGCAGCCTCACCCCCAAAATGAGCTCAGTTTTCCCTGTAGATCCGCATGAGAGAAATAGAGCATGCATCCAACCTAATTTTGTAATCTTTCTTAGCCAGAACTCTGGGATTGGCATTATTTCAGGAAAGACCCTGACAAGTCGGTGAATATTCAAAAAGATGTTTACAGCAAAATAAGAGGACTTGAAACCTTACTTTCTTTGCATCTCCAGGGCTTAGCACAATGCCTAACCTAGAACAAGTACCTGATAATCTCTTGGATCTATTAAGGATGCCTAGCCTGAAGAAGAAATTAGAGAAGCCTGGAAAGATCTTTTCAAATATAGAAATAGTTGTAATGTGGAATAGGGATTCAGTCTGTCCGGTTTGGCCCATAGGGTAGAACTCTTAGTGACAAAGGGAAGGTGGATGGATGGAAGCAAAACCTAAAAATAAGCACCCTCTAGGAGTAGAATTGGTTGCCTCAGGATGTAACATTTCCTTGCTACTAGAGGTCTTCAGATAAAGACTTTATGACCTGGGTCTGGGATGTTTAAGAGGGATGTTTATACAAATCCATTAAAAGACCCCTGAGGTCACTTTCAACTTTGAGGTTCTGTTCCCCATTCACTCTCCTTAGGAAAGTAATTACTAGGCTCCAAGAAGAAGCATGCTCCTACATCCAAATAAACCCCAACACATTTCTTGGCAACCTGACTCAGAATTACTGAGACATACCTCAATCAGGACGGTCATGATATAAAAATAAGGACCAGAAATGAAAAACTTTGAAGAGGAGATGAGATGCACCACAGTATGTATACAAACACTGTCCTGATCTTCAAAAAGGTGAAAGATAGTTCCTTTAAACTATGGGTCAATGAACTCAGCATTTATGCCTAACAAAAATCTTAGGCATATTCCTAAAGTGCTAACTTAGGAGTACTTGGAAAAGGGAGATTTAATCGTTAAGAATCAATATAGGTGGGGCAGCTAGGTGGCACAGTGGATAAAGCACCGGCCCTGGAGTCAGGAGGACCTGAGTTCAAATACGACCTCAGACACTTAATAATTACCTAGCTGTGTGGCCTTGGGCAAGCCACTTAACCCCACTGCCTTGAAAAAAACTAAAAAAAAAAGAATCAATATAGGTTCATTAAGGAAAAATCACACCAATATAACTGGATATTGGAGGGCAGAAATTCCTCAATATTTATTTACTTGAGAGAACTAGGGGTCCTCTTGGGGGCTCATCCCTCCATCTGTTGACTCACTTCTCACACTGTCAGACATAATTTTAATACTCTTCTCTTCCTATCTCTCTCCTTCTGAAATGGTAACAACTGAGTTCTCCAAGAGCTCAACTACCAAACAATTGGAGAAATTCTGTCCATCATGAATGTCACCACAGAAGCAAAGAACTGGAACCAAAGTAGGACTCCAGCAACTAAGGAATGCAAATTTTAATCAGTCTTTTTCCAGGCCTGTCCAACTCTTTGTGACCCCATTTGGAGTTTTTTGGACAGATCCTGGAGCAGTTCACCATTTCCTTCTCCAGCTCATTTTACAGATGAAGGAACTGAGGCAAACAGAGTAAAGTGACTTGCCCAGCATCACCCAGTTAACGTGTTTGAAGCCAGATTTGAAGCCGGCAATATGCGTCTTCCTGAGTCTAAGATGGACACTCTATGTACCATGGTGCCATTTACCTGTCCCTTGAAATTGTAATAAATGAATGTAATGGAACATTACAAAGTTATAAGAAATAATATATCTGAAGGATTCAAAAAATATGAATAGATTTATATGAACTAAGTGCAAATTGAAGTCAGTGGAACCAAGGAAACAAGATATATAATGGCTATGCTATGAAAATGAGAAGATCAAAAATAAATAAAATATGGAGTCTAATTATAATGATTGTCCTGGGATGAAAGTTGAGAAAATGTACCTCTCTCCTTCCATTGGATTAAATGAGATACCATGTTGACAGAGGTTTTTGAAAATGCTAGCTAGCTATTTTTATTGCTAAGTTGAGGTAGGGAACAAGGGGTGTGAAATATTTCATATATTGTCAGATATAGTTCAAGTTGATTATTTGTATTTAAATTTTTTCTTTTCATCTATTACAATATTTGACACATTGATATATAATAAATATATTTTATATATTTTGAAGTATACCAAGAAAATTCTCCTGGAATAGGAGTAGGGTAGGGATGAATTCAATTCAATTCAATGAACATTTATTAAGGACCTATTGTGTATCAAGTACTATGCTGTGTTGAGGGTACAAAAAAAAGGAAGACAATGTCTGTCCCTAGGGAGCTTACAATCTAGGGGAGGGGGGGAAGATAAAACACAGAAGAAAACTGAAAGTGTTGGGGAAGGGGAGTCACCTGTGGATGCCCAGCAAAAAAATCAGGCTGCTGATTCAAAACCAAGCTGAGCTAATGATGGAAAAATGGAGTTACCTGGCATGTACTGAAAGTTCAGAGTCCTCTATTAAAGAAGCCTTTGGGAGGATTCTATTGCTCCACTCTCCAGAGAGGAGAGGCAACTGAGGGTGTCTGACACTCAACTCTATTAAGTATCAGAAACTGAATCAATCTGATTGATGATGAGATTTCAGATGCTCCGCTTAGCCCGGAAAAGACATGATTGTCCAATGAGTTAAAACCAAGTAAAGCTGATTCAAAATGGAGAGTTATCTTCTCGGTAAATATCTGTTTGTAGAAAGCTAAGTGGTCAAATTGATCTTGGAGAACTAATTACTGGGTCAACCAATGATACAGGAGACAATTCCTATGGGGGCAACACATTGGAATGGGGCCTCAAGCTGATAGCATTATAAGAAACCCTCTCCTTCCTAGTTGTAGCCCCTAGAATCTCAGAAGGAACCCAACCTGCTTATGAATAAATGGGTTGAGAAAGTACACCCAGAGCATCACTATACTGATGTTTGCTAACAGGGTTTCCTGGGAAATTAGAGAAGGAAAAGGATTTAGAGAAAGACTAAAGGCAGCCTACCTAGGTACCTTATAGCCATATCAAACACTAAAAATGCTCAGGAGTGGCTATATTTTCCTTCTCTCTTTATTGAGTTTTTACCATATTTGGGCCAAGTCACGTCAAGGGAAGTCCCTACTCTGTGTGTCTTCAACTGTCTCTTGTTCCAAACCATCTGTCATCCATTAAAGAAATATCCCAGCATCACTTATTAATAAGTATGGGTACTCTAAATATGCCAGGGACACTCCACAAGAATTAGTTCCCAATGGATAGAAGTGTTAATGATTCCATACAGCTTAGAAGAAATTTACATGGATCATGTTGCCAAGAATTTGTTTGAAGCAAGATCAAGAAGTGGGGAAACTTTATTGCATATCACCAACACACCCCTAAGATAGGAAGGATCCCACATGTAAATACATTTTAAGTTTGCTACCTGTATGACCTTGCAAGACATCTAACCTCTCTGGGCCTCAGTTTCCTCAATTGTAAGATTAGGAGTTGGAATAGATGGCCTCTGAGTCCCGCCCAGTTCTAGATAGTTCTAGATACGATTCTATGGAGGAAGCCTCCCTCCTTTTGTACTTCCGTATCCTCTAAATTAATCTGGGTTTGGTAGTGTTTTATGTGGTATTGAGAGTTGGTCTGAAACTTTGTCCATAGACCAAGACAAAGCCTTATGGCTCTCCTGAATTACCTAGGAGAAAAGTACAATATCTTGTTCTTAATTCTTCATTTCAGTTGAGGATGACTGTAACTTATCCCCTTCAATATATTTTGCTAAATACATAAATTTTGTTCATGGGTTTCTTGTTATTTCTCAAGAATGATGATATAGTTTCAATATAACTTCTATCAAGTTTAGGAAGAAAAAAAAGAAAAAAGTTTAGGAAAGGCATGAAAATGTGTAACATGAGGCAAACACAGAATTTGAGTTAATTATGCTCACTTGTAGGTCACTCCACAGCATGCTACTTGATAGGTTCCCATATTTAATTGTATTGTCCTTAACTATGTATCCAGAGTTTAGTTGTACAATTTCTTATTTATTAATTAATGAAATTATATATCATATGTCTCATTAACCAAGTTCATCACCCCCACCAATTCATCAAATATGGAATACACTACAGCTCTCTACATATTAACTTCCCTTAATCTCCAGATTAAATATGCTACTGAATAGATAATGTATTAACAAACTAATTATATAATAATATGCTAACATAATAAGACATATAATTATTTACAATATTTTAGCTATGGGAATGATTACAACCAAAATTTTCTCAAACCCTCAGTTTAAAAGTAGATGATTTCACTTCTGAGAACATAATTCCATCCAGTTTATTCACAATAACAAATGTATCTTAATGAGCATTCTTTTCATCTCTTTGCAAGATAAAGATTAAAACAATTACATTAAGAAAGCCTCCCCATCCTCTTTTTTTTCCTCTAGTCTCTCTCCAGTTGTTTAAAAAAAAAAGGCTATCTTCTTTCAAGCTCTTACTTTTAATCTCTCCAGGCTTACTCTTCATAAAATTTTGTTTATTCATAAAATAAGTTGCCAATTTTAACAGGAAAAATGTTTCTTCCTTTTTTTCTCTCTCTTCTCCATCATTTCTCACAGATCAAAATTACCTCTCTCCCTTTAACCCCAAAGGGCAAAACATCTTACAGAATGAAAATTACAAACTCTCCAAACTAAAGCCAAATTGCCTTTTCCACAATATTCCATTTAGTTCTTAAAGAGAAAGTAACAATATTCATAGTCTCCATGAAAGAGCCTAGTGAAACAAATATTATGCATTATGCAATAGAAAATATTTTCTACTAAAATGTGAAGACCAGGATAGATTAAGTATCTTCCCGCTTTCAAATTTAAGTCCCTAGAACCCAGAAAAAGAGAACCTTTCATCCAGTTAGTACATCAGAAAGGTCCATGGGGAAGGGAACAAAGTAGAAGGTAATAAGAATTTGTTTGGTAGCTACTATATGCTAAATGTTTTTTACAAATATTATCTCATTTGAGCCTCACAACTCCATAGCATGAATGTGATTATTATTCTTATTTTACAGGTGAGGAAACAGAGATAAAGTGATTTGCCCAAGGACACAGAACTAATAAGTGCCTAACACTGGATTTAAATTCCTATATTTACTGCACCACCATTCACCTCTGCCATATGACTTCTAAATCACTGGTGAGAAAATAGAAATGAATCTTAAAAGGACTGACAAATCTATGAATGACAGACCCATCAGTGAAATTAAGAACAATTTACATTCCTACTTTAATTAGGAACAAAAGAACAAAGTATTTTTCTTGGCAATAATCTTTGAAGTAGTTCATGGAATATTACCTCCTTTCAATAGATGAAATTCCTGAGAATGATAGAGGATAGATAGCTAGTAAATTCTGAAACTGAAACTTGAATCTGGGCCTCAACTCCCAAGTTTAGCCCTCTCCTTTTTCTTGTCAACCTATTTAAGATTCATTTCTATTTCCTTGCCAATGATTTGAAAGTCATATGGCAGAAGCAGTTGGTGGTGCAGTATATATAGAGCCAGGACTGGAGTTTATGTCCAACTTCAGGAACTTACTGGGCAAATACCTTAATTTCTGTTTGCCTCCATTCTCCTCCAAGATCAAGGAGACATAAACCAGAGGAGATGAGACATTCAATCATCTTTCAGCAAGTAGTTATTAAGCATCTAGTATATATATACTAAGCATTATATTAGGGACTATTTAAAGACAAAAATGTAACATTTCCTAGACTTGAGAAGTTTACATCTTATTAGAGGAAATAATGAATTATACAGAGAAGTAAATTAAAAATAGATATCAAGTATGTTCAGGAGAGAAGAGTATAACTGGGGAAATAAGGATTGGTTTTCTGTAGAAATAAAATCAGAGTATGAAGAGCTCTAAAAATCAAATGGAGGGGCAGCTAGGTAGCACAGTGGATAGAGCACCAGCCCTGGAGTCAGGAAGACCCAAATTCAAATCTGACCTCAGACACTTAATAATGACCTAGCTGTGTGGCCTTGGGCAATCCACTTAACCCCATTGCTTTGCAAAAAAAAAAAAAACCTTAAAAAAAAAAAGAAGTAAGGAAGGGAGAGAGTTTGGGGAAAGATAGTGAGTTCTCTTTTGGACTTGTATTTGAGATGATTCTAAGACATCCAACTGAAGATGTCCAATAAGCAGTTGGTGATGCAGGACAAGAATAGAGTACATAAAGATTTACAGAGATAATAGCTGATCAGTTCACCAAGAGAGACAATAAATAAATCCAAGACCAAAAAGTAATATCTACACCCATTCCAAAGGAGTGGGACATATTTGCTCCTGGAATTAGGACTCACATCTATCTCGCAAGCCTACAAAAGAGCTTTGGGCCTGGAGTCAGGAAGACTCATCTTCATGAGTTCAAATCTGGCTTCAGACACTTCCTAGTTGTATGACCCTGGGAAAGTCACTTAACCCTGCTAGGCTGAGCTTCCTCCTCTATAAAATGAACTGGAAAAGGATTTGGAAAATCACTCCATTATCTTTGTCAAGGAAACCCCAAATGGGGTCACAAAGAGTCAGATATGACTGAAACAAATGAACTGGACTTGCCACCTCTGGAAAAAAGATAGGTATGGCAATATCTCCTCATATCTCTTCTTTGAGGACCTGCTTGTTCTTTATATCCCTTGGTCAGCTCAACTATTCCCATGGATTCCACATTACTATGATGGCAAACTGGATAGATTTGGGTCTACAATCAAGAAGACCTGAGTTCAAATTCAATCTCTGAAACTATATGAGTTTGGAGAAGTCATTCAAACTTTGTCTGCCTCAGTTTCTCAACTATAAAATGGGGAAGTTAATGACACCCAACTCCCTGGGTTATTGGGGGATTAAATGAGATATATATTTGCTTTTGTTTTTGCAAGGCAATGGAGTTAAGTGATTGCCCAAGGTTACACAGCTAGGTAATCAATAAGTGTCTGAAGTTGCATTTGAACTCAGGTCCTCCTGACTTCAGGGCTGGTGCTCTAACCACTGTGCCACCTAGCTGCCCCTAAATGAGATATTTGTAAAGTGCATAGCACACATCAGACCCTTAATAAATTCCTGTTTCCTCTTTCTGCTATGAAAATGATTTTCAGATTTATTTGATTTCTGATTCTGATTTATTCATTTTACCTTGCTCCTGACCTCCAGCATCACAGTTGCAGCTGTCCACTGAATATTTCAAACTGAATCTCAAACATCTCAAATTTAACATATCTAAAACTGAGTTCATTATCCTTCCCCAAAAAATGCCCTTTCCTCTTTCTAACGTTCCTATTTCTTGTGGAAGCTCCCTCCTCCCAGTCACCTAGGTGACACCTAGGTGTCAGCCTCCACTCCTCACTCTCCCACACTGCCAGCCTCCAATCCTCCACAACAATGGTGGCCAAGTCCTCTTTGCTACCTTCACCATCTGTCATCTGTGCCATACCCTTTCCCTTTTCTGACCCTGTTGCTATCCTAGTTAAACCCTTATTGCTTCACCCCAGGCTACTGCAAAAGCCTACTGGTTAGTCTTCCTACCACAAGTCTCTTCCCCCTTCCAGTCTATTTAGGTGCCATATTGATCTTCCAAAAGCAAAGACATGACCATGTCACACTTGTCATCTCTATGACATGTTCATAATTTAATCAACTCCAGGGGTTCCTAATTCTCACCAAGACCAGATATAAAATCCTTTATTTGGTTTTTAAAGTCCACCTGGTTTATTCCTGTCTCTCCAGTTTTCTTATATCTTAGTTTTCACCTAGCCCACTTCTCCCAAGTACTCTGAGATTCATTGACACCTGCCCCAGGCTGATTCACAAACCAGAGACTCCATCCCTCAACTGTGGGCATTCTCACTGACTGTCCCTCATCTCTGTTTTTTGTTTTTGTTTTTTTAGGTTTTTGCAAGGCAAATGGGGTTAAGTGGCTTGGCCAAGACCACACAGCTAGGTGATTATTAAGTGTCTGAGGACAGATTTGAACTCTGGTACTCCTGACTCCAGGGCCAGTGCTCTATTCACTGCGCCACCTAGCTGCCCCCTGTCCTTCATATCTGGAATACTCTTCTCTCTTCATCTCTGCCTCCTGCCTTCCCTGGTTTTCTTCACATTGCAGGAACTCCCACATTCTACAAGTAGCTTTTCTCAAGCCCCTTTCAGGGTGTCTCCCTCTATTGTCTCCAATTTATCTCAAATACATATTATTTGAATATAGTTGTTTGCATATTCTCTCCATTAAACAGAGAGAGAGCAGAAACTACTTTTTGCCTTCCTTTGTATCCCCAGGAATTGGTAATTGCTTGACATATAGTAGGCCCTTAATGAATACTTGTTGACTAACTCATTAGATAGGATGGCTCTCTGGGGGGCAAAAAATGTAGGGATAAAAGATATTAATAAAACGTTTCTTGGGAGCAGCTAGGTGGCGCAGTGGATAAAGCACCAGCCCTGGAGTCAGGAGTACCTGGGTTCAAATCCGGTCTCAGACACTTAATAATCACCTAGCTGTGTGGCCTTGGGCAAGCCACTTAACCCCATTTGCCTTACAAAAACCTAAAAAAAAAAAAAAAGTTTCTTAAAAAAAAAAGAGGTGTAAGTCCTGTGTAGAGGTAGAAGTTACATGGAGCAAGACAGTGCCTGTAATGTTAGATATTGTAGGTGGGAAGCAGAGGGAAATAGTCAGGACCAAGCAATGCTGCACAGAGAAGTTTCATAGCTGAAACACTGATTCTCATGGAGTAAATTTCCAGAGCCCTCTCCCTGTACTCACTGGGGGCATAACTAAAATAGTGCACGGAGACTAAATTGGTTACTGAGCAAGGAAAGGATGCTTTGGTACCAACATATGTTTAACAAGCTCAGATTCAAGTCCTGATTCCATTACCCTGAAAAAGAGAAAACTACTCAACCTTTGATTCTTGGTAAGAAGAGCAGGTATTTATTCTTAAAAGAGGGCAGGGGGTAAATAATAAAATTCCTAATTCATCAGGTGAGGAAATAAAGCAGAAAAGAGGCTTCCCCAAGTATACCTAGGCCTTTTGTAGCAGGAGGGATATTCAAACCCAAGAGTTAACTTCCCAATTCTAAATCTTGGATTATATTGTTCCTCCATCTGGAGTATCTCCTCCCTTCCTCTCCATCTAACTAAATACTCTCCACATTCTTCAAGGCTCATTTCACATCTCCATCCTCAGAATGCACTCTGTACCTATTTCTCATATCTTCCACCTTAGCATTTAATTATGTATTGCCTTCTGTTATTTATCAAGTTGTTCCATATGTTTGTTCTCCCCAAATAAGACTGTAAGTGAACTCTTGGAGAACAAGGACTGGGTCTGGTAATTCTCTTGCGTTCATTCCCTCATAGTACCCTGGAAGGCAGCCTGGTAATGTGGAAAGAACACTAGATTTGAAAACAGAGGAGTGGGTTTTAATTCATCACCTAGGTGACCACCTCACCTCTCCTTTCAGAGCCTCATTTTTCCAATCTGTAAATTGACTAACTGGTCTCTACGGTCCTTCCAAGTTTTAAACCCACAATACTGTGTGTGAATATAAGAAGTGACATCATGCTGATTATTAATCAGAGTTGAATACTCAACTACAAGGATATCAACTACAACTAAGATTTCAAACACACCTCTATGTCCTCTACATTCCTGCAATGACATAGCAAATAATATCTATAAGCCCACAAGTTTCTGCCTTTTTCAAAGGCCTGAATACAATTCATATTGGACTATGAGTGTGACACAATGAAAAATTTTGTTTCCTAACACAATCTAAACTCTGAGTTCCAAGTCCCGTGGAGGATACAGGAAATTCTGGTCAGGATCCATAATGAGTCAAAACAACTAATCACTCTTATTAGAAAAATGATACAAATGAAAAACTTGCTGATGAGGAGAAATGGGTATCAATATAACAATAAATCAATGGATAGTAAAACATTCTTACTTTTAAAAATGACAAGCATTTATACATGTGCATAATATACAGATATATTCATTTATTTGTTGCACCATATTCCTAACAGCACTTCCCCCCCCTTTTGTATTATAACCTGGAAGAAAAAAAAAAGAACTTAAAAGATTAATTTCATTTGAAACATTGTGCTCTGTTGAAAAAAAATACAAAAACAAATACCAAAGCTTGTAAAATTCATAATATGATAAAATAAAGTTCACCAAAATAAATAGTTGGTGTAACATGGGAAGCTCTAATAATGAAATTTCAACATGAAACTAAAGAAATCAACATATCCAGAAAAGTACAATAATATCAGAAACAGAAGGAGTGTTTTCCTGAGGGCACAAAGGCTCAGTCTTGTTACTGGGCATCTTCATCTCCATCTCTCCCAGAATCTAGGGCCAGCCCCAATGCTAGAAGGATGTACCTCATCACCAAGGCTAAACACTTTATCCATTTGTACTTCCAGAAAAGGAAACATCACACAATGGTACAAATGTCTATCAACAAAACACACGAACCTAACACTTCACAATCACGTTAAAAATTTTTTAAACTACTAAAAATTAAAAATTCATTCAATAGGAAAGTCCTATGAAATATTAAAAGTCCATTTGTCAATGAAAAAATGCAAGGTTTTCACAAATCTGGTTCAATGAGCTGTGACATCCCAGCACAAGTACATATAACACAAGTCTTAACCAGGCAACTCAGCTCTAGGACTAGAGCTACACCTCTTCCTATCTAAGGGACTGCTGATGCTTCCCGAGAGATCAGCATCTCCTGAGGAATTGTCCAAGGTGCAGAGTAAAACAAATTACATTTTTTAGGTCCTGAGGTTCACCTTGTCCTGAAGGAGAGAACTAGGTCATGGAACAGATCTACTAGACAGTTCTCACTGGAAATCTAAAATCTCTGTCACTCCTCAGGATAAAGAACTATGTGATAGTGCTTCAGTTTTCCTGGACCATTAGCCAGGTCCTCAACTTCCTCCTGGACATCACCCTGAACAATGGTCACAACAAAGACACGTACACTCCTATATACAGTTTATGTGTGTTTGTGTGTTTGCGTGTGTAGTCATATACACACATTCAAAATCTCTCTTTAACTAGATATACATATAGATAAATAACCTGACCCCCCAAAGCTACCTTTCTCTCTAAAAACCAGGATAATCCTCCAAGTTGTCAAAGATGCAGGATACAAGATCTACTGAATTGCTAAAGAAGAAAATCCTTTACCCCCACTATTTTTATAAAGCACTTTTGTGTGTTTCCTTTTTGAAAGAATCCTCAGTATTTAAATAATTTCTGAAGATAGTAGAGTCCTATATACATAATATATGTGTTCAGGGAGATGCACAATTCAGTCACATTAAAAATTCTGAAGCTCAGGAATATTCTGGTATAAGTCCAGGGACTCAGGGTTGGAGAAGGAGCCACGCTGCTCCACCGACTTCCCAGCAATGACTTGTTTCACTGCAACTTCCACTTTCTTCCCATTAATTGTATACTGCAAAGTAAGAGAAAAGGGAAAACTTTAAGGCATACTCCTGAAATAAAAAAAAATAATCCTCCCCAACACAAGTACAAAAGCTACTGAAGAAAATCCCCTGCCCTGTTCAGACAAGGAGCTCTGTGTGTAAACATGTGTCACACGCCTTCATCTGTCTAAGACCATAACCTTAACGGAAGGATCCTTCATTAGGAAAAATGTAGACTCCTCCAAAAACTTCCTCTACTGTCTAGAACCTGAATTAATACAGCACCTATTAAGGACAAGACCCTGAACTATATGCTGAAGACACAATTTTTTTAATAGCCTCCACACTCTCTCAATTGGAGGATAGGACAGAGAGCGAAACAAAAAACAAGAGGGAAGGGGCGGCTAGGTGGCGCAGTGGATAGAGCACTGGCCCTGGAGTCAGGAGTACCTGGGTTCAAATCCAGTCTCAGACACTTAATAATTACCTAGCTGTGTGGCCTTGGGCAAGCACTTAACCCCATTTGCCTTGCAAAAAAAAAAAAAAACCACTTAAAAAAAAACAAGAGGGAGGGAAGAGTGGAAAAGAGGTAAACTACTCTAGAAATTATCTTTCTTTCACTAAAATCAGAGGGATTGTGGAAAACTACATAGTTTTGAAAGTGATATCTGAATTGAACCTAAATGAAGAGAAGACATTCAAAAGGTGGGGGTGAAAAGCGAGTATATTCTTTAATAACCTGATTCCTCTCCTCACGGAAATAAAAGCACCAACTGTTAGGACATCAAAAATCAATCTGATCAAGCCCATTACTCTACTATTACAAGTGAATTCAGTCTCCATTACTGTATAGGGTTCAAGATTCTCTGTTCAGTATCAATAACATGTGGGGATGAACTCAGATCACAGCAGAAACTTTGGTTTCAGAAAGTTTAATAGTCAAATATAGTACAGAAAATACCAGAGTTGTTCTTTCTTCTTAGTTATTCCTCAGGGCTCAGACTCAGAGACTGGAGAGTAAAACAAATGTGTTTTGTCAAAGTGAGATTCCCAATTCCTATAAAATCAAAGAAACCTTCCTGGAAGAACTAAGTTTCAAAGAGTAGAAAGGCTGGGAAGGACTTAAAAAGAGATGTCAATGAACTTTGTAGAAATAAGGCTCCAAAGGAGCCTAGGGATCAGCAAATGAATTAAACATGATCAATGAATTTCAAGGTAATTCTTCAATTACCTTCCTTTTGCCAATTCTAGTAGGAAAATTCTTTCTGAAGTTCTTAAATTGTATTATGTTCTCTCTAGAAATGTGTCACATATAAGCTTTACCCACCCCACCCCCATTTCCCATCAAAAGTGGATTTAAGTAACTAACAAATGTGGATGGGTTAGGAAACTTTTTTTTCAGAGAAAACCCATCAAATACATAATTTAGTATGGTAACAGCAAGGCCACTTTACAAAGGACATAGTTTTACCTGAAGTGTAATTAAAATTCAGTCATTTGAAAAAGTCCATCAATGTGTAAACTAATTAATCTGAGCAATGATGCCCCAGGGTCTGTCTGTCATCTACCTCTCACTGCCAACATCTTATTCCTCTCTTTTAAAGTCGGTGTCTCCTTGCTGTATATGCTTATAAGTTCCATACAAAAAGGCCAAGGAACCAAAAATATGACTCTCCAGTCAGGAAAACAAACAGATTCTCATTTAAGGATAAAGTGGGCTGCTTTTGCCTTGATTGGAAAAATCACAAGTCTCAGCCTCACTTGATTTTTGGATTGGTCACTAATGGTGCCAGATGACCTAATTCAACTATCTGCATATGGTGGGAGGACTTGAAGAAACTGAAAAATTAAGTCCAGTTCTCCCTAGTCCACTGGGTTCTATGGGAAGAGAGGTTTTTTTTGGTTCTTTGGGGCCTCTTGTTCCTACATGTCATGCCAGGATTGTTTTCTCCATCTCTAAATAAATTCAATCCAATTTTATAAGTATTTAATGTGAAACTACAATGAGCCCAACACTGTTTTACAAAGTATTGTGTGTGGCTAGGGATCAAGAAAGATTCAAAAAGAAGATAAGATAGGACTAATGATAAAATAAATCATGACTTCAGGACATTAAATCAGAACAAGCTAAGTGTGGGCTGGCATTATTAGAGAAGGCTCTATGGAAAAGAAAGACTTTAAACCCAATCATGAGGGATGGACAGGTTTTGAGAAATGAACAGGCAAGAGTGCATTCTAGAAAGACCAAAGAGGTAGAAATGAGAAGGCATCATCCAAAAAGGACTCAGAAATACATTAGAGTTGGAAGAGACCTTAGAAATCATCTTAGTCCAGCCCCTCACCTGACAGACTCAGTCCCACCTCAAGGAGACAATCATAATATCTTAAGGAAGCTATCCAGACATCTTAGAAAATAATTTGGAAAAAAAATTCTAAAATATCTACACTATTTGACTCAGAAATCCCACCACCAGACAATAGCTCCAAGAAAATCAAAGAGAGAAAAAGAAAGAACTCAACTCTTGATAAAAAACTAGATAAAAAGTAGGGGCCCTGCAACTGAAGTGCCTCCCCCCCCCAAATTACTTTGTATTTGCTTTGTACATATTTAAATCTCTATAAATGCTTCTTTCAAAAGAGAATGAGCTCAATGCAGGTTTCTGAGAAATCTTTACTGAAAGATCAATAGATCATTATTGCATTTTGATAAGTAAAAAGAATTCAAAGAAACATGAATAAACTGATGGAAAGCAAACTAAGCAAAACTAAGAAAACAATAAATAAAATTCCTACAATGTAAACAAAAAAGCAATCTAGAAACTGACTGCTGTATAATTACAATGAATAGGGTCTGTCCAGAAGAAGAGCTTAGAGGATGCCCCAATTTCCTCCCTTCATCAGAGGAGACCCCAAGATGCCATCAGACACAATGGACATGTGAATTTTTCTGCTAAAGTGTTTTTTTTTCTTTTATTAAAGAAAGACTTACTGGATGAGGGAAATGAAGGATACATCTGCAAGATAAAGTGAGATCAAACAATAGGTTATTAAGCCCTGAAGAGAGAAAATATCCTGCTCAAAGTTACCCATCAAAGAAAGGCCAAGGGTCCAGGCCTGATGCTCCCATTCCAATTTCACACACTTGATATACCTCTGGTTTGTGGATTTCTGGATTTTTCAAATCAACTGTCCCACACATCTTTCTATTCCTAACCCATAGTAACTATCAGGTTTCCTGACACATGACTAAAAAGAAATACTAACAGGTCAAGATACTTTATTTTTTAATCAAAATTAAGAAACTCTGGTTTGTCAGAAAAAGTAGTTCTAGTGATCTGAAAAATTTAATGGAACTTTAGTGGTCAATATTTCCTAATAATGCACTTCCATGCCTAAATAATGTTTTTGATCCTGTCTCACACATTTGCACTTTCTGGGCCACATTTTGTTTTGTTTTTCTCATACTAGATCAACTTCATTTCAAAAATATGTTAACCAGGTGGTGTTTTCTTGTGCCCTTTCCTTGAGAGACATAGATTCTGTAAGCTTAAAATACACAACACTGTTTGTACACACAGGCATATATACACACACATGCTTAGCAGTTTGTATTTTAGGTTTACAGAAGGCTTTCATTTTATAAGCAAATGAGAGTTAAAGCTGCTCTCCAATCTGGGAGAATTCCTACTCTTGCCTCAAACAAAAATCGCAGCAGATGGAAACCAAAAAGGGGAAGCCAGCTTTCTTCAGTTAAGTTCCTAGGGTACCTCAATCTATACTTTTCTTCTTCCTCACAGTTTAATAGCAAACCTCAAGGAGAAAGACTACCTTGGTAGTCTGAGTTATTTCTAAGTATGTCATATATTTATTCACCTCCATATTTGCAATTGTTTCCCATTTTCTGCTTTCTAAAGTGCTTTTAAGAATCATCTAGTTTTAGGTAATTCTAAAAGTCACAATTCATCTTCTAAATAATAGCTCCAAGAAGGCACAAAAACATATTTCTGAAAAAGAGGTATACACATCCATTGGGCATACATGCCCATTGTTTTAAATGAAGTCTCTGGAAAGTAGAAGGCAGAAAAGTAAAAGAAGACAAGACACAAGGCATTTCTGCAAAGAAGCTCTGCAGAAAAGGTGAGCATATCCCTTAGCAGCAGGGACTTCCCGCAGGTCTACTCCAAGGGAGCTGACAACCACCTAAAGGTCATTCCAAAAGTGATAGAAAAGATGCCTTCTGGGAGAGGGCTTCCCAACATACCGGGATGTCTTTGGTCTCCAAGATGAGGCTGGGTACATGCCTGGCTGACAAGCCAAGGCGAATGGCATCCTTAATGCTCTTCACCAGGTCCTGACTGAAAGAGTGCTCAGGAACCATCTTCAGGAACAGAATCACTCTCTCTTCCCCATCCTTATTGTACTGTGGGATACACAAGCTGTCCATGACTTCCTCAAAGGCTTCGACTGTGAAATACAAAAACAATCCCCAAATCTTGTCAACTCTCCAGCTTTGGGCGTGACCCCAATCTAAATCTCTCCAAATGACACCAAGGATAATTTTTTTTCCCTTTCCCCTCCCATTTCATTTCCTATCCAGACATGCTCAACAATTCCAAAGGAAAACCTCCAGGACCCCCAACCCTGCTTCTCCCTGTGACTTATGAGACCCAGAAGATCTTAGGTGTATGGAACTGAGGAGAATATCCAATTGTATAAACAGAAAAGAACCAAGGCTCTACAATGTATACCAGGAAACATGTTTGTTATTACTTTGGCCTTAAGGTTTAAATAGTAACCTATTTGGAACATCATGACTGCAACAGACCTGAAATTCTCTCTGCTCCCAACAAATCACTGAGAGTTGGGGGAGAGGAATGGGAGTGATTTTATTTTGAGATATTCAGAAGGAGAATATATATATATATATATATATATATGAAAATATGCTTTGTAAAACTAAGATTAGCCTAGTTAACAGTGCATAACACAGACCTCTTTAATGGTATTATATGCTCTATTGTTAAAAGAGGAAAGTTCACATCATAGTCACTGTTAACCAAACTTAGTCTGCTGTATCTTTCCAGTTGTTGGTTGCTACATAGGAATTTAGCTAAGGGAGAATGACAACTGAATAAGATGGGGCAGAGACACACAAAAGAAGCCTTAAACATAACAGGAGCTAAAACAAATTAAAACTGTTAACTAAATAGTATGCATATTTAAGTAAAAATAATGGCCAGGTATATAAATTTCCAAGATACAGGCTGAAATTTAAGCATAAAATCCATTTCCAACAAAATGGTCATTTAAAAATTTTCTTTAAAGAAGCAGGAGACAAGAGGGTCTGGCAGGCCTGAAACTTAAGCTCTTGCTCCAACTGTGCCACTCATCAGGGACCTGAGTTGCATTTATAAAACAAGGGATTTGACCTTGATAATCACTAATGGCCACTCCAGCTCCATAAATCTACACCTCTGCCTAAGCCTCAACTGTTTGGACTGAGTGCACAATTTGCTGAGTCAGGAGATCTGGGCTCTCATCTTTGTTTTAACACTAAATGGTGTGTTCTCTTTTACTTGGAAATGATGCAAATTATTCCTTTAAAGTATTATTAGGCTAGGGGGCAGCTAGGTGGTGTAGTGGATAAAGCACTGGCCTTGGAGTCAGGAGTACCTGAGTTCAAATCCAGTCTCAGACACTTAATAATTACCTAGCTGTGTGGCCTTGGGCAAGCCACTTAACCCCATTGCCTTGCCAAAAAAAAAAAAAAGTATTATTAGGCTAAAACTAGGTAATTCTTAAAAGCACTTTGGAAAGCAAAAAAAATGGGGAAAAAGTCTCAAACATGGGAACAATGAATTAGCAACTTGCTAAGACATAAAAACTAGGGACTTGGAAATTCTGAATTCTGGACCACAAACCTCCCCCCCAAATATTTCTCTTTGCTAGTAGAGGCCAAGTAAAAAATGAAAAGGAATTCATACCAATGTTATAAATTTCAGAGCTGCCAAAGCGGACTCCATTCGGGTTGAGTGTCCCATCACTGAAAATAAATACAAAGACATTATCCAAGCTGCTCCTCAGAGAGGCAGTGGGGATGAGCTACTTCTCCTAATCATTTATAACCATATGCAAGGTTCAAAGTCACACTCAGAGTCAAATATCAAGACCTCTCCATCTTCGGGCAGAAATTATTCAATTCAATTATTCAATAATTATTCAAATCATTCCTGGCGAGTCAGGAAGAGAACTGGGCTTGAAAAGTCTGCCTCCAACATGGAAAAGCCAAGGGACCACGGCAGGGAACGTTAACCTGCCTAGGTCTCAGCCATTTCATCTCTAAAACAGAGTTAACGATGTCTGCTAATATCTAGATCATCCAGGGTTGTTGTGAGGGCCAAATAACATCAGAGTATGGGAAACAATGCAAGCATGACATGTTAGATAACTGGGCCATTACCCTCCTATTCTATCTCCTCAGGAGTTCTCACTCCAATTGCTCCTTCCCCAGAAGGACAGGAAGAGGCTGTTTTGAACTGATAGCCACATTCCCCCACATGTCCTTAGCAAAACACCTCCAAGAATGTGTATGTGAGCCAGGCTTTATGATGCATGTTGAAAGAAATAAAAATTCAATTCAACAAACAATTATTACTCAAAAAAAGCCTGCCCCTGAAGAGGATACAACCCAGATAGTGTTGAGGACCAGAAGATGCTGAGGAGGTAAGGAAGCAGGACAGGAGGAGGAGGAGGCAGCCTAATCTGAGCCTTGAGAGAAGCCAGAGACTCTTAAGAGGAGGAGGAGGAGGTGGAAAGGACTGTGCTCCAGGCAGAGAAGTCATCCTGGACAAAGATGGAGGCAGGAGATGGGGGGGGGGGGAGAGGGAGAGAGAGAGAGAGAAGAGGGAAGGGGGGGGGATAGAATGTGAGCCCAGGATCAGTCTGGCTAGAACATAGAGTGGGGAAGGGGGAGGTAGGTGTCAAAAGATCAGGCAAAGTGCGCTGGAGCCAGACTGGAAAAGGCCTTAAATACTGAAGAGAAATGTTGTTGTTTTATTCTCTAAGCAACAAGAAGCTCTAAGGGAGATCTGTGCTTCAGGATGAAACCAATCGTTAGACTTCTGCAACAGTAGGTAAAAAGTAACAAAGTTCTAAACCAGAATAATAATACACTTTAAGGTTTACAAAGCACTTTACCCAAATTAACTCATTTAATCCCTACAACAATCCTGAGAAGCAGGTACTGTGATTACATCCATTTTATAGATGAAGAAATTGAAAGAGATTAAATGACTTGCCCAGGGTTGTCTATGCTGAATTTGAACTCAGGTCTGACTGACTAAAAGACAAAGCTCCTGCCTTTGAGGGGTCAATAGAGTAAAGGAGAGCGAATGAATCTGTAACGAGATCAAGAACAGTACTGGGGAGTCTGCTAAGGGTCAGCTCCATGATAGGGACACATTTAAGGGAGGGAGCATTCACAGAAGGTCAGGTTCCTGAAAGCTGGGGAAGACCCAGTTAAGGAGACATCTGAGGAGCACTGCAAACAGAAACACAAGGGAAAAGGGGCAGGAATACATATGACTTTTTCAGGGGTCAACAAAGTGAATTAGAGAGGAGTGTGACAGAATATAAGGCTGACATCAGTCTAGGCCCAAATGGTTCAGGGAGTCTATAAGAAGATATGATACATAAAGTATTCCAAAAATCTTGGGACATTTGTAACTTTTAATAACTTCAAATGTCTAAACACTACAAACTTAAATTTTAAAATCTCTAGTTTTGAAATACTTATTTAAAAAATAATTTAGTGGGGGCGGCTAGGTGGCGCAGTGGATAAAGCACCGGCCCTGGAGTCAGGAGTACCTGGGTTCAAATCCAGTCTCAGACACTTAATAATGACCTAGCTGTGTGGCCTTGGGCAAGTCACTTAACCCCATTTGCCTTGCAAAAACTAAAATAACAACAACAACAACAACAACAATAATAATAATAATAATAATAATAATAATAATAATAATAATAATATAGTTCTGTGAATTTTGGATAAGAGATTTTTAATTGCAATTTTAACAAGACAGAGGAGCCTCCAGTTCCTAAAGGGTCACCTTGGTCAACTGATTACTTTTTTTTTTGGTTTTTGCAAAGCAATGGCGTCAAGTGACTTTCCCAAGGTCACACAGCTAGTTAATTAATAGATGTCGGAGGTCAAATTTTAACTCAGGTCCTCCTCACCACCTCCAGGGATGGTGCTCTATCCACTGCGCCACCTACTGCCCCTAGACTGTTTTTCATGAGTCACATCAACACTGTCTTGTAGGTACTAAAATCTCATCCTCTGGCTCTTTAGGCAAGAATTAGAAATGTAATCTTTTCAGGCACTAAATAGGAGCTGATGAGAGTTTTTACAAACTTATTCAGAAATAGTCTTCAGCAATGTATACCTTTTCATAACAAACATCAATTTGTAAAAAGTTAATAATGAACCTTTAAAATGTTATTCTTCTAAGTTTGTAGCAGTTAATAATTCTGAAGTTATTCAAACTTTAAACTGGGACACACCTTTAAGGTCCACAAAGTGTTTTCATCATCTCATTCTCAGACTCAGAAAAGTTAAGAGACTTACTCATAGTCCCAAGACTCTTAAGTAATGGAGATGAAAGTTGGCAAGCTGTAGCCACTCCACTCTGCTCGGCTCTAAAGGCCCCTATGTCAGGCTTCGGATTTGAGAAGTAATAGAATACCAAGGAGTAGCCAGATTCCTCCTAACATAGCAATTAAGGATGATCCTGAGGAAGTACTGGGAGTTAGCATGACTACCTGTGCTTCTCGTACCACCTGCCCATACCCTTCACAACAGCCTTGCCTCATCACCTCTAAATCCCATGCATTTTCTTCTATCCTCCCTCTGTTAAAATAAAATGGAAAACCTGGATTTCAGCTGGAGGATAGCTTTAAAACAAGAAAACATCACCTTACCTTCGACCTAGCATAATGATTCCTCCAGTCTTGGGATTTATTTTACAGTAGTCACCATGGGCCCAAATACCTTCACATAGACAAAAGGCAGAAAAAAGGTCAGTTCTCTGGTGAAGAAGTTCCCCAGACAGAACAGCCTATGTAGATTCCTAAGGCTGGTATTACAATGAGAATACTCCACTATTTATATACAAGATGCTCCTGGTCCACCAGTCTCTCTAGAACATGTGTTGAGATGTTTTCCTGAAAACCTGTCAGAATCTCCCCCATGGATGCCATGCAGAACAGTGCTACATACAGGAAAGATGGCTGGATTGGACTGGGAATGGGTATTGGACCATGGTAAGAAAAAAATGTCCAAATAAGGACTCATGAAAAATGCCTTCACTAGCATGGCATTCTAGCCCACTGAGAACCTAAATGCTATCAAAATATGGGTAGGGGGCACACTTCCCAAAAAAGCCTTAAAAAAAAGTCCAGTCCCTGATAGGAAATTACCAGAGAAAAGTTAATCCTTGATCAGAGCCTTGGGTGAAATGTTTAACAATCAGTTATCCAAACTAATAGAAGTCAGACTAGTGTACAAATTATCCAAAATCTAGAATGTTTTACGTAAATTCTAGCAACACTGAGAAAAAGGCTCAGGGAATCATTATAGACTCAGAAAAGCAAATTCTAATAATAGCCATTTCAGAATTACTCTCAAGGCAACCTGATATAATGGGAAGAACACCAATTCAAAGTCCACCTCCACCACTCTGGGTATGACCCTAGGCAAGTCCCTTGACTTCCCAAGAGCTGGTTCCCACATCTATAAAAAATGAGAAGCCTGGACTGGAGCATCTCTAGGGTTCCCTTCTTCCAGTTCCAAATCTTATGGTCTTAGGTAGAATGATGGTAAAAAGTCACCTCCCTTCCCAAATTCAAACAAAATCACACTGCGGTTAGTGTTATTCTCCTCTAGAGAAAAGTGCTTCTGATCTGGACGTTTAATGAGCTTCCAGAGAACTAGGACCTCAGGATTCAGGAGACATCAGAAAAATCAGTCCCAATGATGAGCATAACAATGTTCAATGTAGAGAGCTTCAATATTTGCCAAGTGCTTTCCATACTTTGTCTCATTTGGTGAGAAAGGAGTGAGCTTCCATTTTGCAAATGAGGGGTTTGAGGCCCGGGGAACTTTTCTGGACCCCAAAGTTAACAGTCTTGAGGTAAGACTGGAATTGATATCTTCCTCCCTCCAAAGTCCAGGGCACTATCCGCTTCCCCAAGCTGCCCCCCCATAGCTATAATAATTCAAAGTGGTATCCTCCCAAAGCAATCTCAATTTGCTTTTGTCTTCTTGCCCAAGTTAAAAAAATAAAACTACTTCATTCTTTTGTTTTAAGGATATAAACAATATTGTTGACTTTGGAGGAAAAAATTACATTGCCATAACAGAAACTTTTACTTTTTACCTAAGAAAATCTTTGGCTTCTTTAAATTCCTTTGTCCATTCTGTACTTTTAAGTTTATTCATGGCAACACTATTTTCCCAGTTGTCATGGCTAAAAACTATAGCCATTTAAAAAAAAACTTTTTTACTTGTATAAATTTGACAGACATTAAGAATGAACATTACTGCATGAAAAGAACAAAGGACTGCATAGGAAATAGTCAATCTCTACTATGTGTAGCTGGCCTTTTTAAAAGTACATATCTAGTTTCAGTAAGAAGTTCCAACAGTGCTCTACTAGCTCTACTTGTGGATGTTCCCTTCTTTTTGTTTTTAAGATTTTATTTATTTTTAAAGCTTCTCTTGAGGTACCACCTCACACCTCCCAGACTGGCTAATATGACCAGAAAGGATAATGATCATTGTTGGAAGGGTTGTGGGAAATCTGGGACACTATTACATTGTTGGTGGAGCTGTGAACTCATCCAACATTTATGAAGAGAAATTTGGAACTACACCCAAAGGGCAACAAAAATGAGCATACGCTTTGACCCAGCAATACCAGTACTGGGTCTATACCCTGAAGAGATGATGAAAAAGGGTAAAAACATCATTTGTACAAAAATATTTATAGCAGCCCTGTTTGTGGTGGCAAAGAATTAGAAATCAAGTAAATGTCCTTCAATTGGGGGAATGGCTTAACAAACTGCGGTATATGTATGTGATGCAACACTATTGTTCTATTAGAAACCAGGAGGGATGGAAATTCAGGGAAGCCTGGAGGGATTTGCATGAACTGATGCTGAGTGAGATGAGCAGAAAAACACTGTACACCCTAACAGCAACAAGGGGGTGATGGTCAACCTTGAAGGACTCGCTCATTCCATCAGTGCAACAATTGGGAATACTTTTGGGCTGTCTGCAAGGGAGAGTGCCATCTGTATCCAGATAAAGAGCTGTGGAGTTTGAACAAAGTTCGAAGTTCCCTTTAATTTAGGGGAAAAAAACATATCTTATCATCTGATCTTGTTATCTCTTAGACTTTCTGTCTCTTCCTTAAGAATATGATTTCTCTCTCATCACACTTAATTTGAATCAATGTACAACATGGAAACAATTTAAAGACTGACAGATTGCTTTCTGTGGGGGGTGGGGAGGGAAGTAAGATGGGGGGGAAATTGTAAAACTCAAATATCTTTAATAAAAAAAAAGATTAAGAGCAGAAGTATGACTGAGGTCTGAATTGATTTTAAAGTCTAGCATTCCTAGCATGCAATTACAAGTCTCCTACTTTATCCTAGATCTGTAGTACCTGGAATTCCCAGGCTGATTTTTAAAAAAGAAACTCAACTGTTGAATCCTCTAAATAAAACTGAGTTTTATGTCTGGGGAAAAAAAAAAGGGGGGGGGGCTTCATTTGTACAAAAATATTCATAGCTCTGTTTGTCGTGGCAAAGAAATGGAAATCGAGGGGATGCCCATCAATTGGGGAACAGTTGAACAAATTGTGGCCTACAGATGTAACGGAACACTATTGTTCTATTAGAAATCAGGAGAGATGGGATTTCAGAGAAGCCTGGGAAAACTTATATGAACTGATGCAGAGTGAAGTGAACAGAACCAGAAGATCATTGTACACTTTAACAACAACATGGGGTGATCAACCTTGATGGATTTGCTCATTCCATCAGTGTAATGATCAGGGACAATTTTAGGGGATCTATGATGGAGAATATCATCTGTATCTAGAGAAGGAATTGTGGAGTTTAAACAAAAATCCAAAGATTATTATCTTCAATTTTTTAAAAAGTCATTTTACGTATTATATAATTTTGCTATATCTAATATTGTCTTTCTTCCTTAAAGATTTTTTTTTGTCTGAACACATTCAATTTTGATATATGAATACCATGGAAACAAATATAAAGAATCAGACTGCCTTCTGTTAGGGGGAGGGGGAGGAAAGGGAGAGGGGAAAATTGTAAAATTCAAAACCTTGCAAAAAATGATTGGTAGAAACTACTATTGTATTTAAATGGGAAACAAAAAATATTTATATAAAAAAAGATTTTATTTATTTTGAGTTTTACAGTTTTTCCCCCTAATCTTACTTCCCTCCCCCACCCCCCACAGAAGGCAATCTGTCAGTCTTTACATCATGGTATATACATTGATCCAAACTGAGTGTGATGAGAGAGAAATCATATCCTTAAGGAAGAAACAAAAAGTACAAGAGATAACAAGATCAGACAATAAGATATCTGTTTTTTTCCTAAATTAAAGGTAATAGTCCCTGGTCTTTGTTCAAACTCCACAGTTCTTTCTCTGAATACAGATGGTATTCTCCATTGCAGACAGCCCCAAATTGTCCCTGATTGTTGCACTGATGGAATGAGCGAGTCCATCAAAGTTGATCATCGCCCCCATATTGCTGTTAGTGTATACAGTGCTTTTCTGGTTCTGCTCATCTCACTCAGCATCAGTTCATGCAAATCCCTCCAGGCTTCCCTGAATTCTCATCCCTCCTGGTTTCTAATAGAATAATAGTGTTCCATGACATACATATACCACAGTTCTCTAAGCCATTCCCCAACTGAAGGACATTTACTTGATTTCCAATTCTTTGCCACCACAAACAAGGCTGCTATGAATATTCTTGTACAAGTGATGTTTTTACCCTTTTTCATCATCTCTTCAGGGTACAGACCCAGAAGTGGTATTGCTGGATCAAAGGGTATGCACATTTTTGTTGCCCTATGGGCATGTAAAACTATTTCATTCTTATCTGACACTAAACTAAAATATTTACACACATACACAAGTAAAAAATCAAATTCGTTCCCAGACTGACAAGTTATAGGCCAAGTATATATATATATATATATATATATATATATATATATATATAGCCTGAAGTAAATCAGTAAAATAACTCAGAAAAAAAATTCAGTTTTTAAAAGGAAATCCTGAGAGATTGAGAGCTACTACCACAGGACTGAGTATTTTTAAGAATTCATTTTCATTTAAAGAATTGGACTAAGATTTACATCCAGAAAAATAACTACAGATCCTTAATGTAGACCAAAGCATGCTATTTTCACTGGCCTTGGAGTCAGGAGGAAGTTCAAATTCAGCCTCAGACACTTGACATTTCTTAGCTGTGTGACCTTGGACAAATCACTTAACCCTGACTACCTCGTAACCAGGGCCATCTCCAGTTGTTCTGATTTATATCTGGCCTCTGGACCCAGATAACTCTAGAAGAGTAAATGAGTCTGGGGACTCAGCACAGTGTCCCCCCCCCAAATCTATTTCATGTGCTTGTTATGGCATTGCTTCCCTGATGTTATGGTCTTCTTTGAGAACAAAGGACAAATATCATCAAATTTGTTGTATATTTTTCCTTTCTCATGATTTTTTTTCCCTTTTGCTCTGATTCTTCTTTCACAACATTACTAATATGAAAAAATGTTAAACTAAATCAGATCACTCATTGTCATGAGGAGGAAGGAAAAAAATGTGAAATCTTACCAAAAAATTGTTGAAAACTATCTTTACATGTAACTGGAAAAAAATTAAATTTAAGCTTAAAAAAAGGAAAAATAATACATGTAAAAAAATAATTTGGGCTAAGATTACACATTGATATTCCAGGTCTTGTGTAGTCAGTTTTTAATGCTGTTTCATGAGAAAACTTGTCTATTTCCGTGCTGTTCACAAGATAGCATCAACTCCAAGTACAAGGGCATTAGAAATGTGAAAAATAACTACAACTCAGGGTGGCTAGGTGGCACAGTGAATAGAGCACCAGCCTTGGAGTCAGGAGTACCTGGGTTCAAATCCGACCTCAGACACTTAATAATTACCTAGCCACACAGCCTTGGGCAAGCCACTTAATCCCATTGCCTTGAAAAATCTAAAAACAAACAAAAAAAAAGTAACTACAATTCTGTCCTGAAGAACTTGTCACTTGTGAAAATATCCCTCCATGCAGTATTAGCACCTACAAAATAACAATGATGGGCCAGTTAGAAGCAGTTTAGCATGGAGTTGCTTCTGGCCTCATCTCTAGGCCACCTTGTCAACAAAGGAAAGAAAGGGCCTTGAAAGTGACAGCAGGGATTAAACTGGCCCTTCTTCATCAGCCTACCTATGTTGGCTGTACTTGTACTCTCCCTCTCCTCATGGACACAAGAAAAACCTAACCCATGGATGTGGTTATTCATTCCAAGGACCCTGTCTCATTAGGAGGAAGGCCACAGGAATTTTCTGGAACAATGTGACAGGAAAGAAAGAGGACACAAGAAAACAAAGCTCCAGAGTTTCTAGAAGCCAGGTCAGCTATTTGAAGGGCAGCTCCAAGGGTTCCTGCAACTTCACACAATTATACAAGAAAGTAATCTAATTCAATTTAATAAGCATTTAGGGGCTGCTATGAGTTGGGCAAAGAAGATACAAAGACACATGTCCCTACCCTCAAAGAAGAGATGATCAACTGAGGATAGAATATAAAAACAATGAAACTGAACTGCCAAATAAGGGTAAGAAAATCAAATACTGATTTAGAATTTTATATTTGATTCCATTCTGAAACTGATTTTGTTCTGTAATCATCTGAGCCTTATTTCTTTGTCTCTCAAGTTAGTTCAGATAGATAGCATGATGGATAGAGCACTGGTCTTGGAATCAGGAAGATCTAGATTCAAATCCAGCCTCAGACATTTATGAACTTTGTGACTACGGTAAGTCACTTCCCAGTTTGCCTCAATTTCCTCCTCTGGAAAATGAGTTGGACAAGAAATGGCAAACCATTCCACTATCTCTGCCAAGAAAATCCCAAATGGGGTCACAAAGAGTCAGACATGACTGAAAAAAACTGAACAGCAGCAAATGAGTTCAGAAGTTCATGAGTCTTGAAATTCAGCTTTCCTCTCTGAGTTAAGTTTATTCCCTATAAATAACTTTAACTGGAAAAAAAACTGTTATCTCTTTACCACTAACTACCCTTGTACAATTAGAAGAAATTTCTTTGAAGGGTGCAGGTGGATGTCAGGAAGTCTAACGTATTATCTCTGCAACACTGGCTATCCTCCAAGAAAGTCTGTCTATCACTGTTATCACTGTGACTCTACCTAGCTAGCCACTCAGGTAGACAGCATCAATGAACTTTCCATAGCAACAAGATGAAAGGAGCTTGTTGCTATGGAAAGCATCCCACACATCCATCCAATCATATTGTTTTCCATCTGTGATACTTTCTGTTCTTTGTTCTCTTGTACTTCCCAAAACTATATGAAGTTAGCAAGTCTCACTTTGTGGTCTTCTGGCTTACTGAAAAGCTGAAAAGACCTAATATACTCAGAACTTTGTGCCTCAGTTTTCCCTAATATCAATCACTACATGATCCCTTTAGAAGAGGGTTCTGTTGGGGCGGCTATGTGGCACAGTGGATGGAGCACTGGCCCTGGAGTCAGGAGTATCTGGGTTCAAATCCAGCCTCAAACGCTTAATAATTACCTAGCTGTGTGGCCTTGGGCAAGCCATTTAACCCCATTTGCCTTGCAAAAACCTTAAAAAAAAAAAAGGGTTGTGTCTGTGGAAGGTGAAACAAGTGACAATGTGGGAGAAGGCATGGCTATTTGGTTCTCCCCAATGTCAGGCTGATAAATTTTCTGATTGCTATATCCAGAACTACCATCTAGAACAGAAATCTCAATCCTGAAGAATCAAAATTATGGAAATTCTTCTTGTAGCCTATTTCTGTTGACATTCACTATAATCTTCCAGGAGAATGAGTTCCCTAAATTAATCCCAACTATGTCAAGTCTAGGCCTTTGTTTTTAATCTCTGTCTTTATAAGCAATGATGAGTATGTCAAAAGTATGCTTACTTAACAATTGGGATTCGAAACATGCTTACTTTAACACATCTGCTTTTAGGATTTGAAACAAGTCCATATATGTCCAGACAAACAGACAGGCAGCTATCCCGAGGCCTATCTAGTCATCTCTTTCATGAGTCAATGGACAATGAGCCCCCCACCCCCTTCTCAAACTTTGTCTATCCTAAAATCTTTATCTTTTTAGATACACAAACAACAGAGTCCCCAGTCCTAGGGCCAGTCTCTGATATTGCAAAGCTTCCCTGCCCAACATGCTTTCATGTCTTCATCAGCAAGGCCAAAAGGTATCCACAGACAGATCTCAGGTACCAGTCAAATTTAATCAATCCCCCCATGTGCTCCAACTCTATTACAGCCATGACTCCCTTCACTCAGTGATAGAAAATACTGAAAGGTCTTCATTTCAAAGTGTGCTAAATGAGATACATAGTTTTTCTGACCCAAACTAAACCAGTATGGTAAAACTGCTGCAATCTACTCATTCTGAACTTGTGAAAATTCAACCTGGAGCCTCTATATCATTTTAAAAGGAGCAGTTGGGTGGCACAGTGGATTGAGTGCCAGGTCTGAAGTCAGGGAGAACTGAACTTAAATCCAGACTCAGTCACTTATTAGCCATGTGACTTTAGGCAAATCACCTAGATCTTTTGCCTCATTACCCTTATCTGGAAAATGAGCTAGCGAAGGAAAAGGCAAATCACTCCACTATTTTAGCCAAGAAAACTCCAAATGGGGTCAGGAAGAGTGGGGACACAAATGAATAACAAACATTTAAAAAGAAAGGGTCTGCTAGGAAAAAAAGAAGCACATAAAAAAGATGGAGTGGATGAATGGGAGAGGAGAAAGTTCTAATTTTTTGAAACTGCCTACAGTTTTGTTATTCAGTCGTTTTTCAGTGATTTACCACTTCCTTCTCCAGTTCATTTTACAGAGAAGGAAACTGAGGCAAAAAGTAAGTGTCTGAGATCAAATTTGAACTCGGGTCTTCCTAATTCCAAGGCCAATTCTCTGTCCATTGTGCCATCTGGTTGCATGTAAGGGGCTCTGCTAATTATATGAACTCATCCATTCACTAATGCAGGTCCTCCTGAATCTTCAGAAATACTCTGTTAGCAGCATGTACTTGAAAGAAAGAAAACTGCATTTCTTAAAAGTATTCTAAAATTCAGTCATAACTAATTTAGATGAGCATTTCTTCAAATAGTTTCAAATCAATGAAGTTTTTTGACAGCAAATCAAAACTCATGGTGAGACCAAAGAGAAAAGGTCTGTCTAGCACCCCTGTTATCACCTGTCAAACTAATTCAATCAAATTATTTTTCTTCAGTAATGAGAAATTAGATGTAATTTGCAACCTAGCTCATTCAATTATTTACTAAACACCTATTTTGCAGCAACTACCAAGGTTGCTGCTAGTTAACGGACTTCTACATATGATGGGTTCATATGATCATATGTAGCACAGCAGAGGGTTTAGAGAGTGAGGAGAAATAAAAGCTGAAGCACATCTCCCCATCCAAAGTCACTTGAAACTTTTCAATTCTCAAAATATGACTCTGATGACTCTAAATTATCTTTCTGGAGACTAAGCACTTAATATAAATAACTCCAGAACAGATGGTTGTCTCAATGAGTTAAATAGCAGTGATAACTTGACATTGGTTATAAACTAAACTAAGGAAGACCTAGGAAGCTGAGTTTTAAATAAGAGGGGGCTCCCCCCTCCACTTCAGGAAAAGGCACTACTTCTCAAAAATCAAGAGCTAGGATGTCTCTGAGTCTGAGCAATGTTCTGATCCAAAACGCACTTCTTACTTGCTTCTCTATAATGGCTGGATAATAGTTTAGCTGATAATCTAAAAAAAAATAACTAAATAACTTTTCTCATATCTCATTTCTCCCAAGATAAGTACACACCATGACTGAGCAAGCTGTCCCCAAGATGCTCATGCTGATCATCTGTTGAGGCTGTCCCTGCTCAACCACAGTGGTTCGGGGAAAGAACAGACTCTGGATGGGTTGGGAGTGGTATCGAACTAAGCCCAGATTACAATTACTAGCAAGTTTTCAAGCATAAGATGTTAAGATAGTTATGAAAAATTTATCACATACCATTGACAGAATGAAAAGTCCATCTGCTCATTTAGGCAATACTAATCTATTGGGGAAGGGAATAATGATAGGAAAATTTAATTCAGGCTCACAGAGTAGTCAACCAAGTCAGGTTTCTGGTCATTCAGACTTACCTGGAAACTTAGAGAAATAAGCCTTCCTGTATTTGATACCATTCTTATCATTCCAGAAGTATGTAGGTTGGCAGGGTACTGGTTTGGTGCAAACCAGTTCACCACTCTCACCCCACACTGCCTTTCCTGGATGTGAAGGAAAAAGAAAGAAAAAAAAGAATTACATATGTAAACCCACAAAAATTCACATTTTCTGAAATCTCCTTAATTTCTATTTTCTTAACAAATCAAAAGCCTAAAGGCCAATCTAGTAATAGGGAACAATTTTATTCTTCCAGTAAGATTTTTGAGGTCAACAAGCTCTTGACTTCTACTTATAGTACTAAGATTG
Source organism: Macrotis lagotis (assembly GCF_037893015.1). Lineage (NCBI taxonomy): Eukaryota > Metazoa > Chordata > Mammalia > Peramelemorphia > Peramelidae > Macrotis > Macrotis lagotis. The sequence continues at coordinate 666,334,887 of NC_133666.1, forward strand.
TTACCACATATTTATTGAGCCCTTACTGAATACTGAAAGGAATAACACACCATCTAACATTTAACTAACTTCTCCAAGTGCTTTCAGAGATGGGTTGCTTATCAAATCTGCAGATGACATGAAGCCCTGGGCAGCTAGCATAGATGACAGCATAAATTCCAGAAGATCTTGCCAGGTTAGAACAATAGGCCAAAATTCCTAAGATGGAATATATCAGGAATAAACATAAAGTTCTACACCTGAATTAATCAGATCACAAGCTTAAATTTGGGAAGGTACTTTGGGATTAATGAGTTCAACTCCCTCATTTTACACAGGAGAAAATTAGCACCCAGAAAAGATGAAGTCAAAGGTCATAGCTCAGGATATCTAGTGTCTTCTTTACTACCCTCCAAGCTGCCTAAAATCCCTACTCCAAAAATCAGCTTCACAAATATAAACAAAGTTCCAGTGGAAAAGGTCTGGCAGTTTTGGCAGCCTACAAACTCTAGGTGAATCAACAGGGGAGAAATCAGCCAAAAAAGATCATCTCATCCTGGGCTGAATTTAAAATATTAAGAGTTCAAAGAAGGGAAGCAACAATTTGCTTTCCTCTGCTCTGACCAAGATATGCTGGTAATATTGGAAAATCAGAGGCACTGAGGTGTTGATGTTTTCCTCCTTGTATGCACCAGGTTATCCTTGTGTAGTTCCCCCCGAGGACAGGAACACATCCTTTCACCTTTATTTCATCTCCAGAACTTTTCAACCCATTGGCACATGGTAAACACTTAATAATGTTTGATGGCAGATGCCATCTGATAGTCCCTCCCTGGACTGTTAAGAGTCATAAGCAAACAAAGTCTGAGTGCTGCTCCCACTGTACTTACTTTGCAATCAATCAATCAATCACAGAACAAGGACTCAAACAAGGATAACAAAGACTCAAACAAGAAGAACCAGAATTAGTTCCCAAAAAGCAGAGTGTACATTAAACTATGCTGTGGAAGGGATGTCAAGAGGGGAAAATGCTCTGCAAGTTGAAAGAGAGACCTACTCAATTTCAAAAGGATTTAGGGTTTTATTACCTTCATTTTACAGAGAAAAATGGAAGCCTAAGACCAAAGAGTACCTAACACTTCTAGACAACTGTTCTGACCCAATCATTTAAAAGAAAACAAAGGCACTTGATGCTAGGTAAGGAAATGAAAGTCCCATGACTCAGCCCTGATCAATACATATTTGGAATTTTATGTCCATGTAGACACAGCAAATTTTAGGACGGATACTGAAAAGCTTGACTGTACAAAGAAAGGCAAGTCTTCATTTGAAGCTGCTTGGAGAAATGCTTGTCAAAATAAGTGGTGTTGATTCTGAATTACAGAATTCTTTTTTTTTTAAATGAAAGTTCTTTTAAGGGCCTTAAGTTCAAGTCACGTGTAGAAGAGGTGAAAGACCTAGAAGTATATAGTCTGGAGAAGCCGGAGGACTCTTAGAAGTCAGAATGTCTAATCCACTGGTGATGAAGTTGTGGTTTAGACCAATTATTCCAGTAATCAAGAGGAATTATGCTCAAAAAATTACTGAGCTCTCTAATCAATGATATCCCTGGGATATATTCCAAGGAACTCAAAAAGAAAAAAGAGAGGTCCCATAGAAATAAGAATATTCACGAATCTAAGAATAGTTAAAAAATGAAAGACATATAATTCTCATCCACTGGGATGACTGATCAAAGCATGGTATGTGAAAGAAATGCAATAATGTCATATTCAAGGAAAGAGACAATTACAGAGAATTCATGGGGCAGCTAGGTGGCATAGTGAATACAGCACTGGCCCTAGAGTTGGGAGGACATGAGTATAAATCCAGCCTCAAACACTTAATAATTGCCTAGTTGTGGGGGTGGCTAGGTGGGGCAGTGGATAGAGCACTGGCCCTGGAGTCAGGAGGACCTGAGTTCAAATCTGACCTCAGACACTTAATAATTACCTAGCTGTGTGCCCTTGGGCAAGCCACTTAACCCCATTTGCCTTGCAAAAAAAAAATTCAGAGAAACATGAGAATGGATGCAGACTCCAGAAGATAGAACCAAGATTACAAGATATAGGGGCAGCTAGGTGGCGCAGTGGATAGAGCACTGGCCCTGGAGTCAGGAGTACCTGGGTTCAAATCTGGTCTCAGACACTTAATAATTACCTAGCTGTGTGGCCTTGGGCAAGCCACTTAACCCCCATTTGCCTTGAAAAAAAACCTTTAAAAAAAAAAAAGACTAAAGTTCAAATCTGGCCTAAGACATTTACCAGTTATGGGACCATGGGCAAGTCACTTAACTTTGTTTGCCTCAGTTTCCTTGTGAGGATCATAATAGCAGCTATCTTCTAGGTTTGTAAGTATCAAATGAATGTTCGTGAAAGCACTGTCATGCCTTAATAAATGCTTGCTTCCCCTATTTGATGGGCTGCCACATGAAAATGGGATTAAATTTATTCTACTTGTCCCCCAAGAGCATAACTAGGAACAATAGGTAAACAGTACAAAGGTTTAAGTGCAGATTCATTATAAGAAAAAACTTTCTCATAATCAATTGATTATTCTGCTGAAAAGGTGAGATCTCAAAGAAAAATCTGGAAGTCTCTTTGCTGGGTATGAGGCAGGCTTTTTAATCAACAAAGAGTTGAGTCAGATGACCTCTAAAGGTACCTACTTCATTCAAAAATTATGAGATTCTATTTAAAGAAAGATATGGGGCAGGTAACTTACCTTCCTCACTCCATGCTTCCACTGCCATGCCCAGATTCCTGGCCTGAATTTCTCCTTTGTAAACTGGAATTGTAACATTTTGACCCATAAAACAGGAAATTATGTCAGTACCACCTGCAATGAGAAGGAAAAAGAAGATTCACAATTCAAACAACTGAAGAAAGCTGTTATTTTGTCTGAACTAGCACCCAGGCCAAGAACCCAAAGGATGACAAATATCATTTCTCTTAGGATAGGTTTAGATGCTAAGAATCACTGTGACATTTCCTTTTCAGGAATGTCAGGGGTGCTTCAAAGAGAGGAAGCAGTGTCCTATGGAGAGGGAGGGTCACAAAATCAGACTGACAAAAAGGCGAGAGCCAAGATTATTCCTGCCTTTGAGGCATCTTCTCATCCACTCCTCCATACTGGTCACCAGGACCAGAAGACATGAGTTGAAGTCCACTACTCTGCCTCTGACTTAGTGAGAGGCTTCCAACCTGATGAGGTTTCCAGGAAAAAAACCATCCAAAGCCTCTCCTTAAAACTATATCTGGGGGCAGCTAGGTGGTGCAGTGGATAGAGTACCAGCCTTGGAGTCAGGAGTACCTGAGTTCAAATATGACCTCAGACACTTAATAATCATCTAGCTGTGTGACCTTGGGCAAGCCACTTAACCCCACCACCTTGCAAAAAAAAAAAAAATCCTAAAAATCCTAATATTCTACAAAGGAAATGAGTTCCAGAGAGCGCAGTCAAGTGATTGTCCCAGAAGTTAACGAGCCAACTAATGGTAAAGGTTGGAAGCCAGCGCTCAGGGTGCCTTTGTCTGGGCCATGGCCAACTCAGTCCAGATCCCTGAGAATTAGCTCCTTAGTCTCACCCACTAGCATTCCCAGGCACTGCCTCCTCCTTTCCTGCTCAGATTCCTGCCCTATGAGTGTCTTCCTGCCTCTTCTCTGCCCTGGACAATTGTCTGCTACACAAGGACCAAAGTCACTTTCCTCAAACCCAAGTTTTGTCCATGTCACTCCTCTGGTTGAGAAACTCCAATGATTCCACATGACCTGGGACTCAAAAAGGAGCCTTTAAATCTCTCCATCCCCTCCCAATTCCTGTGAGGCCCTCAGTACATTCCCTCATCTTACTACTTCACACACATTTACCCCACCCTCCCTCCACAGTTCTGCCCACCCCAGTCCCTGGGCCAGGAACATGCTCCCCTCCTCACATCTGACTCTTCCTTTCCAAGCCCAGTCTAAAAGTTTCCTGCTCCCTAAGGGCTTTCTTGTTATTCCCAATAGCCACTGCCTCCTCCCAATTGATATGGTACAAATTCTCTAAGGACTTAGCATAGATTGATAACCACACAAAGACTTTTAGGACATTCTAGATGGGTAAGTGGGTGGCCCCCTAAGTCAGCTCTCCCTTCTAGGAAGTGCTATTTTTGTCTCTGTATGCCAGGAGCCCAGCAGAGGACCTGGGTTCACTGACTGATGGGAAAACCCTTTGTGAGGTGCACTGTGGGAAGAGGCAAAGTCATTTACTGCTGGTGGAGCCATGAACATCATCTGGGGTAACCTAACTTTTTAATATTGTTTGAGCCAGAGACCCCACTGCTAAGACTGTATCTCAAAGTGGTTCCTGGGGGAAAGGGGGGAGGGGAGTCTGAACATTCATGGCGATATTATTTCTGATAACCAATAAGTAGAGATAAAATAGGTAACCAACAATTTGGAAAATGGCTAGAAAAAATGTGGTATATAAACCTAACAGAATTACTGCATCATACTCAGCATTCAAATGAACCCAAGATCTCAAGGATTTGGGTGTTCCCTCCAACTCTCTCCATGTCTACCCACTTTATGCCATTCTTGTCCATCTCCTCCCACACATCTACCAAAGGGCATCCACCCAATCTGCAGAAGGCTTCCTCTCATCCTCCCGCACTTTGGCCACTTTTCTTCCTCCTGCACAACTACTCGTCCAATTTTCTCTTCCTTTCCTCCTATTCTTTGGCCCTCCTCCTCATGTTCACCAGGCACCTCTCCACTCCTATCTGCATGATACTCATTTTTAGTTCCTAGAAGCAGTGATGAACCATGCCTCCCATCATTATCGACACCAGGAAAATGTTAGTATGGAAAAGTTGAGCCTTCAGAAAAGACCCTTGGGGTTTCCTGAAATCAAATCCATTGGCAAACTTTGATTTTGCGCCTACTTTGCAACAAGAATGGCCCTGAGAGCTAGGGATACAAATACAAAGAAGGAAACTATCCCTCTTCTCAGGGAGCTTCAGTCCAGCAATCCCAAATGTAGTCCATCTATACTGTCTGTCTACATTTTTCATAATGTTGGACAAGTTCCATAAGGGGCCATTCAAAAGCAGACTGAACCCTGGGCAATGGCCCATCCTCCATTACTTCCTCTTTTCTGTGTGGGAAAACAAATTGAAATACTTTGAGTTCAGATCTCTTCCAGGAGGTTATGATGTCTTAGGCTTGATAAATAAAAAGGCATCTGCTAAACTAGAGGATCTCACCATCCACAGGGAATCCCTCTTTTTACCTGGAGTCTACTCTGGCTCTCAATGACACTGTGGCAGAGACCTTTGATAAGCATACATTTTCTGTTTTACTCCTCATTATTATTGGAAGGTCAATGAACACAGTTATTTCTATTGTTATTTCTTCCATGGAAGCTTGAATGATCTTTATGCAAGAATAAGAGACACTTGGCCATAAAAAATTGTTGTGTAAGATGTTCTCCTGAATCAAATGCTTTCAGTAATCAATAAACAATGAGATCTTAAGCTCCCTGAAACTTTTAGTTAATTGTGAAATGCTGACAATGTAATCCAGGGCTGAATACTGTTTCTGACAGTCTGCTTGTTCCTGCTAGTGGTTTGGTGGTTGCTATCCTTTGCTATTGAAGAGGATCAAAAACAAAATCACTATGCTAGAGACAAGTTACAGTGTCAGGCTGGGTTAGTCTTGGAATGCTCCACCTTAAGTCAGGTACAAATGGTCCAGGTGAACCCCTGGAAGGGTTACACTAAACTTACATTTCCTTTGAGCTGCTTCAGCTCTGCCTTGTTCATAATGTACAGCACCCTCCCTGATGTGGGCATACCATGCTAGACAGTCCTGTGCCAGTCTCCCATGCTTAAGAAAGGCCGTGAGAGTGTTCTTGTTTTGATTTTTCTGACACCCCCCCCCCCCCCGTGAGCATTTGCCCTGTGTGAGTCCTTTATAAAATAGTTGTTTGGCAAGCATACATCAGGCATTCTAACATGGTGCTCAGCCCATAGTAGTTGCATCTCTGTAGTAATGTTGGAATGCTAGGCAGTTTAACTCGAGAAAGGACCTCACTGTCTGATATCTTCTCCTGCCAGGTAATCTTCAGAATTTTCCTAAAACAATTTAAATGGAAGCCATCTGGCATGTCACTGTTAGACTGTCCAGGTTTCACAGGAATAGAGTAATAAGGTCAGCCAATGGCTCTGTAGACCTTCAGTTTGGTAGTCTAATACTTCTTCTCTCCCACTCTTTCAGAGCCTCTCAAATACTAGCTCCGGCTATGTGTGTGTCAATCTCATTGTCAATGTATTCCTACTTGGAAAGGACACTGCCAAGGCAAGTGAACTTGTCCACAATACTCAAAATTTCTCCATTTGCTGTAATCGATGTAATATGGAAGGTAAGGTGCTGGCTGATGGAGCACCTGGGTTTTCTGGGTATTCATTGTTAGACCAATATTAGCACAAGCAGTAGAGAAACGATCCATACTTTGTTGCATCTCAGCTTCAGAGACTGCATTGAGTACACAACCATCTGCAAACAGAAGATCCTGCACCAACACTCCCTCCATTTCGGTCTTGGTTTGTAGTCTTTTCAAGCTGAAAAATTTACCCTCAATGCACTACCTGACCTGAAGGCCATACTCATCTTCAGTGCAGGCGTCTGATAATGTGGCTGAAAACATTGTGCCAAAAAATATGGGAGCAAGGATACATGCTTATTTCACTCCATTAGTGATAGGAAATCTTGAAAGCATCGTTCCCTATCCCAAACCTAGACATGCCATCATGGAACTGATGTACAATATTGATGAACTTCTCCAGGCAACCAGGTTTTGACATAATTTTCCATAACACCTGCGACTGATGTTATCAAAGGCCTTGGTCAGATCTACAAATGTTGTAATCAGACCTCTGCTCTATTCCTGGCATTTTTCCTAGAGTTGTCTGGTAGCAAACTCCATATCAACTGTTCCTCTACCCTTTCTGAAGCCGCACTGGCTATCAGGTAATTCATTACAGAGAACTATTACAAGTTTGTAACAAACTGTAGAATGGGCATTCTCATTCTGTAGTTACTGCTATCCTCATGGTCACCGTCTTTCTCTATTAATGAATTCTGAGATTCTTTTCATATCTTTACTCTCTGCCCTTTTTTATCTACATAACTATACCTTCTCTATCTATCTAAATACATATATTTACATACATATGTTCAGTCCAGTCTCATGACTCTGTCTTTATCCTTGTTAATGTGATTCACACATCCTCTGTAAGAACGGATACTACATATTGCTTGTAGTTTTCATTTCACTTTCATCCTTGAAGGTCCTCAGGATAAGTTTTTCCTAGTTGGATGTTTTGTCAAGTTTCTTTTAACTGATTCTATCTGCTTTATGAGATGACACTACTTAGAACTGCTCATCATCCTCTTCTTAAGATTTTACAAACAACTTTGTACTCTAAGCTGATGGAATTGGAAGGTGAACTCCTTGCATGGACCTCTCTAAGTACATGTTGCTGCTCCCATTATGATATAAGCTCCCTGAGAGCAAGGACCATATTTACCTTTCTTTTTATCCCCAGGCACAGTACTAGGATCACAGAAAATGCTTTAAAAGTGTTTATTGACTAACTGGCATTGTCTTTTGGCAACCACCTCTCTCATCATTTGGCAAATAAATATTTACTGAATAAGGCACTTTTGGTATTTTCTTTGGTCTCTTTGTTATAGTAATTAATTTATAGTGGCTAAACTATAAATGTTCTATGGTCATTTCTATTGCCCAGTTTTCATTTTGTAAATTGTAAATTTTCAATTATTTTTTTAAATACTCCAAGGTTAAATCTTTTTAATTGCATATATTCTTCTCATTATTATTCTTTCTTCTTACCTTTTTTTAAAAACAAATTTTGACTTTAATTCTGATAAGTCAGTGGTCTGACTGACAGAGACAACTGATTCAAGGGTAACTCTCCCATCAATAAATAAGTCTTCTGCAATCATTATGTTTGATGCTCACCATGGTCAGTCAATACCCTGAAATTCTTTTTATTTAAATGCTCATGATAACACAGAGGCATGAGGTTTCTCTGTAATGTAGAAGTGTTCAGCTTCTTTCATTCATTCCTTTTTCCTTCCTTATCCATGTATTTTTTCCCATCTTCACCTTTTTCTTTGTATTGATATCACCAAATGTCAAAACAGTAGCTGATTTGGAGAGCCTTAAACAAAATTTTTTTTTTTAGGTTTTGCAAGGCAAATGGGGTTAAGTGGCTTGCCCAAGGCCACACAGCTGGGTAATTATTAAGTGTCTGAGACCAGATTTGAACCCAGGTACCCCTGACTCCAGGGCTGGTGCTTTATCCACTATGCCACCTAGCCACCCCTAAACAAATTGTTTTAAATAGTATTTTATTTTTTCCACAGCTACATGTACACAATTTTTAACATTCTTTTTTTTTTTTTAAGGTTTCTGCAAGGCAATGGGGTTAAGTGGCTTGCCCAAGGCCACACAGCTAGGTAATTATTAAGTGTCTGAGACCAGATTTGAACCCAGGTACTCCTGACTCCAAGGCCGGTACTCTATCCACTGAGCCACCTAGCCGCCCCTATTTTTAACATTCTTAATCAAGTTCTTTATAGAATTCTTCTCCTCATCTTCAGTACCCGACACTGGTCAATAAGTTGTAATTATTATCATGAATGTCTCTTTGTAATTATTTATCTTTAGCTCTGTGATATGTGATGCTCAAATGTCAGGAAATAATATTTATTTATAATATTTATATGCCTCTGGCCATATAATAAAACCTCCTTTCTTTGATTGTCTAAGGAGTAGCTATGAATCATCATTCTACTCAGCTATAATTTCCTTCTATCTTTAATTTCTCTTATAGAGATAATGTCAATTGATATGATTCTGTTCCTCTGTCAATATATCTACTCTGGGGTCACTGGATAAGGAGTTCACGTTTAGAGTACCATCTGTCAAATGAATGCTAATTAGCACCATAAAAACTAGGATTCTTTGTCTTTACTAGCACTGTTAAAAAAGATACTGATCAGCCACAGTTGGACACGCTGTCATTTGTCTCAAACATAGTGATGTCATTTTGGTCTTCTTCCATACTGAAGGATAAGAACCAACCAACCAACCAAAAAAAAGAATTCAGAGAAAATTCAGAGAAAGAATTCAGAGAAAAAATGAAGAATTCAGAGAAATACAAGAAGTGAGGTAGAGTGAAGAAGTCAAAGGAATATATAAATATAGTGATTATAATGTTATAAGGAAAATAAACAAGGAAAGAAAACATTTTAGTCAAAGAAAACATTCAGTATTAGTAAATGGACATATTCTACCTTTTTGTTATTAAGTTTTTTTCTCCATTAATGAACTGTATAAAGAGGTATATTTGGTTATTTTGGGGGAGTTAACTATTGTGATCAAACCAAATATATCAATAAATTTTTAAAAATGAGAAGCACTAATATAAAGGGTAATTAGGGAAATTTAACTCAACCAAGGACATATAAATGACTAGAAAAAATAGTCTAGAGTTAACAACAGAGATATTTTCAGCTTTAAATCAACCATTAAGGAGACTTTTGGTTTGGTCTTAAGAGTATTTGAGGGATGGACAAAGATGATACCAACTGAAAGCCAAATATTCCCTTGATGCACTCATAACCTCCCACCTCTGTTCTTTACACCCCCTCCCTCAGCACCCTGAGCATTACCTGAGATAGATCCAAGGAGGACACTTTTCTTTATATATTTGTAAACATACTCATAGCTTTGGGCTTTTAAAGGGGATCCTGTAGAGAGGATAGTGTGAAGAGTCTGAAGATTGTGAGTTTCCACTAAAATAAAGGACAATTAAAAGGTTACAGTTAAAATCAATTTTTAAAAAAAGTGTCACTTACACAGAGGAAATACAGAATTAAATATAGTCTATTTCTTTGGCAGAAATGAGTGTCACAAAAGCTTTAGAAAGTCTTCTTAACCAGGAGGGACAGGAATTCAGGGAAGCGTAGAGGGATTTGCATGAATGGATGCTGAGTGAGATGAGCAGAACCTGAAAAACACTGTATATTCTAACAGCAACATAGGGGCAATGATCAACCTTGATGGACTTGCTCGTTCCATCAGTGCAACAATCAGGGACAATTTTGTGCTGTCTGCAATGGAGAATACCATCTGTATCCACATAAAGAGCCTTGGAGTTTGAACAAAGTTCAAAGGCTATTCCCTTTAATTTAGGGGGGAAAAAAAGATATCTTATTGACTGATCTTGTTATCTCTTATACTTTTCGTTTCTTCCTTAAGGATATGATTTCTCTCTCATCACACTCAACTTGGATCAATGTACAACATGGAAAAAAAGTAAAGATTGACAAATTGCTTTCTGTGGGGGGGGGAAGTAAGATTGGGGGAAAAAATTGTAAAACTCAAAATAAATAAAATCTTTAATTAAAAATTAAGATATGATATTTTAAAAAAAAGTCTTCTTACCTGGTTTCAAATTTCTCTCTTCAAGGACTGACAGCCACTTGGCCCCAGTTCCAAGAATTGTGATTCTAAGAGCAAGAAAAGGCATGGTTATGGAAAGAAAACAAATTTTAAAAAAAATATGTCAAATATTAAAACTTTCTAACTTTGACAAGTTTACTTTCAACTGAACTTTCCTAAATCAAAAAATATTACTTTCCAGAGTTGTATGAATGATTAATATTAACTTATGAAATCTTTCCTCATCCTAGGAAACATGTTGTTCATTTCACATTCAGAATCTGTTATCTTCAAACCTATAGCAATTAGTTTTACCCAAACCCATCATCTACACTTAAATAGGCTTTAAGTATACATAACTTTACATGATCCTAAATATTCTGTTTTAAAAGAAAAAACTATAAAATCAAATGTCCTTGATTACTTGATTACTAATGTAAATATTTCCTCTTTTAGTGAATGGGTTAAGGGTTATATGCCTTCACTTCCAGAGTTCTAAGTTCTACAGTAAATGGAAGGGAAGTCTACTTGCCTGTAATTACATAGCTATTTTCACTAATAAAACTGATAAAACACAGCAATTTTCTCAAAAAATATTATACACAAATTCATGTTTTTGCCATGAATCAAATCACTTTGATCATTTTTATTTTTCCCCAGATGATCAAGATCCTAACCTTCCAAAAATATTCACACTCAATGATTATTACCTAATGCTACTGACAAACATGTATTATTGTGAAAAATATTTTTATTTAACTGCAACAAAGAGAAGTAAATCAGTATCCTTTCACCTTTTTCTAATACCTTACCCACATCAAAGGAAGAATCAGGGGAAACATGGACATTGAGATCACTTTTTTTCCCTATCACATAAGCAATAACCCCAGTGTGTGTATAATATGGTTCATACAGTGCATTCTCCATTATTCACACCAATGTTGGAAAGTGGTGGAACAAATGAAAGTACACATGGAGAAGTCTTTTCCCAACCAAACCAGGAACAAAATGCCACTAGCCAGAATGGCTCTGCTTAGAGAAGATAGGTGTAGTTAGGACTCCCTAATTCAAATTCAGTCCCAGGGGCAAGTCACTTAACCCCAAAGCTCTGCCAAAAACAAACAGAATGGCTCTACTCTATTCAGCTTCCTTGAGCCCAATGCTCCAAACTGAGTCTAGGACTCTCCTCAGGACTCTCAAATCCATCTTTCCTTTCGATTATGATTATTGATCTTTCCTCTGGGACTCTATGCAAAGCAAGTAATAGAAATTTGTCTTAAGAATTTTTTTTAATTTGATTTTGTTTTATTGAAAGGAAGTATGGTATGTATAGAAAAGTGTACAGAAAGAAAGCCTTGCAATCAAGTATTACTTATGGCAATGTTGGCATATGACTTTGGCTAAAACAACTGCCTTTTTAGTATTCTAGCCAACTCCCTAAGACTGTAAATTGTCAATCTTTATTTCAGGGAATAGAGTGTTGAGAAGGGTTACATTTTTAAGCTCTGAACTGTCTCCCTACCTCTCTTCCCACCCCACACTAGAGAAGGCCACTATTTGACATGGGTCTTTTGTAGTTTTTGTATTTATAATACAGAGAGTAACTTAGTCATTCACAGTTATTCTTTGAACGATACTACTATGACCATATACAACATTTTCTTGGTTCTGCTCATTTCAGTCAACATTATTTTATGCAATTCTGTCCATGCTTTTCTAAAACAAACCTGCTCCTCATTTCTCACAACACAGTAGTATTAATCATAAACATATACTGCATGCAACTTGTTTAACATGTCCCAACTGACAGGTATCCCTTAAATTTCCAGTTCTTTGTCACCATTGAGAGAGCTACTGTAGTTTAGAAGATATGGGCTCTTTTCTTTTTTCTCTCTCTGATCACCTTGGGAAATATCTAATAATGGCATTGTTGGGTGAAAGGGTATATACATTCATAGTTTTGTAACTCTTTGGGCATAATTCCAGATGGCTCCCCAAAACAGATCAATTCATAGTTCCACCAACAATGTGTTAATGTTATAAGTTTTCCATATTCTCTTCAACATTTATCATTTTCTCTTAACATTTTAGCCAGTCTGTTAGGTATAAGATATCTCCAAAGTTGTTTTAATTTACATTTCTCTAATTAACAATGATTTAGAGTATTTTTCCATTTAATTACATATAGCTTTGATTTCTTCTGTTTATTCATATCCTTTGAACATTTTTCAATTGGGGAATAACTCACATCTTTATAAGTTCCAATTTTCTTCTTTCCTTCTAATCTTGACTACCTTTTATTTGTACAAAAACCTTTTAATTTAATGTAATAAAAATGATCACAATGCTCTATATTTCTTGGTTATTTATAAATTCTTCTCCTCTCCATAAATATGATAGATAATGTTCCAAGGCCTTCTAAGTTACTTATATCTCCCTGTCTAGATTATGTATCCCTTTTGACATTATCTTGGTAAGTGATGTAAAATACTGATCTATACCCAATCTCTGCCAGATTACTTTCCAGTTTTGTCAACAATTTTTACCAAATAGTGAATTCTTATCGCATAATCTAAAATCTTTACATTTGGCAAACACAAGGCTACCATAATCATTTATTATTCTGTTCCTCTCTATTCTGTTCTACCTTTCTATTTCTTGGCCAATACTAGATAGTTTTGATAATTAGTATTTAAGATCTGATCCTGCTAAACAACTTTGCTTTATACTTTTTCAGTAATTCCTTTGATATTCTTGGTCTTCTTTCAAATAAATTTTGTTATTTTTTTCGGCTCAATAAAATAAGTTTTTGAGAATTGGAAAGGTATTAAATAAGTAGAATTGCCATTTTTATTATATTGGCTCTGTACATCTATGAAGAATCTATTTCTCCTATTGTTCAGATCCTACTTTATTTGTATAAAAAAGTTGTATAATTATGCTCATGTAGTCCTTAGGTTTGTCTGAGCAGGTATACTCCCAAGTATTTTATGTTGTCTACAGTTATTTTAAGTGGCATATCTCTTACCATCTCTTTTTTTGCAGGATTTTGTTGGTAATATAGAGAAATTCTGATGATTTATATGAGTTTAATTTATATCCTTCTACTTTGTTAAAATTATTAATTATTTCCACTAGCTTTTTAGTTTAATCTCTAGGATTTTGCAAGTAGAACATATCATGTACAAGAAAAGAAACACTGAAGCGGCTAGGTGGTGCAGTAGATAGAGCACCGACCCTGGAGTCAGGAGTCCCTGAGTTCAAATCTGGCCTCAGACACTTAATAATTACCTAGCTATGTGGCCCTGGGCAAGCCACTTAACCCCATTTGCCTTGCAAAAACCTAAAAAAAAAAAAAAAAAGAAAAAAGAAAGAAAGAAAGAAACACTGCCCCCATTCTGATTCCTTTAATTTTTCTTCTCTTATTGCTATTGCTAGCATTTCTAATACAAAACTGAATAATATTAGTGAAAATGAACAAGCTTGTGTCACTCGATCTTATTGGGAAGACTTCTAATGTATCCCATGGGGCAGGAAATATTTTAAACCTTTAGTAACTATAAAGTCCAATATACTTTGGAAGCTGTCTTCAGAATTAAAGCCAAGTCCTAGGAGTCTGCTAAGTACCATTCATGCAAGTAGATACTTTGGAATATTTCATGTAACTTCCATTAACATTTCCCACGGATTCAATTTAATTGAGTAGAACTGAGATTCAGCAGGATGAGTAGGAGCAAAAGCAGGTGGGAGTTATCCTAAACTGAAGCTTGCCAGGACCAGATCTTTGTCAGGATAAGGGACACTAAGGATTCAACAGAAGAGGTCATTGTAGAGTTGAACCAGTACTCTAAGAAATCAAGACAGAAAAGGATAAGAGTGTAGCCAGGAAAGGAGTGGTGATCTGGGAGAGAAAAGGACAGAGTTTGGAGATCACACTGAGGCCAGAGAACAGAAGTTTGGAGTTGGGGAATGACAGATTTTGATTGGATAAGGAAATTTCAGTGAGGGATGGCAGACCAAGAGTATAACCACTTCTCTGGGGATAGCTGAGATGAGGTGAAGGACTGAGTCATAGGAAATGAGTAAACTGAGGAAATGGGAGATTAAGGTTTTTGAGGAGGTTATCAATATGAATGTTGAAGTATGAGGGCAACAGTTGAGGACAGAGAGAGAGATCGTAAGAATGTCCAGAAAACTACTGGAGGTCAGTGGACCCTAGCTTCCTAGAATTCTGATTGAGTGGTATATATTGATGGAATGAACCTCAAAAAAGAGGTGACAAGGGATGAGAGAGAACCTAGAAGTAGCACTGGGGAGCTCGGAGTATTCTAACAGGTAAGGGATGAGCAGAGGGGCAGCCAGGGCTAGAAAGGGAGACCAGAGAGGTTCAGGAGGGAGCCAGGGTTCAGAGAGAGCCAGAAGATGGAAGAAATGAGAAAGGAAGTCATTTAAGATGAGAGTAAGATTGCTACCAATATAAAGCATGTGTTCCACACACAGTAGAAGGAGTGGGCAGCTTTAGAGTGGGACATTTGATGAAGGGTGTTTAGGAAATGGAAATAGGGGAGCAGGCAGTAGAGGAAAGAGAACAGGTTTGAATGACAACAACCAAGAGTTCAGAATCATTTAGATGTGAAGGATGTGACCAGAAAGGAGTTTGTTAATTACTGAAGAATGAGTTCAGGTAGATTATCACAAAGATTTGGTGGAACCAGCACTAACTGGTTTGCTAAAAGATTATTAAATTTTCAGTATAACCATTCATACCTCAAAACTGCTACAATTCAGAGCAATCTTTTGCTTTTTTTGATCATCTAGATTCAAGAATGTCTCTAAGTTAATAACACAGATTAAACTTAAATGTGTGTTACACACGTTTTTTTTTTTTTTCCTGGGAGCCTCGTTGTTAAACATTTAGCCACTCACTCACTCCTCTATGTGACTCCAATATAAACTGCCTGGGCCCAAAGGCAGCTGATAGAGAAGAAAGTCATCATCATCAGACTGGAGGCCTGATGACTGAGGCTAGAAGCAAGAATAAAAGGATTTGGGGGCAACAAGGTGGCAGGATAGAGCACTGACCTTGGAGTCAGGAGGACCTGAATTTAAATCCAGCCTCAGATACTTAATACTTACTTAGCTGTCTGACCTTGGGCAAGTCACTTAACCCCACTGCTTTGCAAACCCCACCCCCACAAAAAAAAAAAGATTAGCAGGATTTAAGGTTGATTTTACATCCATTATCTCATCCAGTCTTACAAGACCCTAAGAGTTTGGCCTCAGGAAGGTGTTCTCTCTAGGTTTTAAGCAGCTTGGGAGAGGGGACCAGGGAGGGGAGTTCCCTTCCCTAAGGGTGGCCTAGATCAGTCAGTTGACAGGTAGAAGTCAGAGTGAGTAGCATCTACCTGAGCTCTAGAAAGAGGTGCCTCTTCCCCACTCCCCAGAAGGCAGGAGACCAGCCACAGAATTCTGCCAAATTTAGAAGAGGTCAATGAGAAGAATGGCTTGGAGTACTATGGACATGTATACCCAGAGTACTTCTAAGAGGAACTGCAAAGATGCCACTAAATTCATGGCCCAACTGGTGTCACCACTAACAAGGTCTTTGGCAGCCCCGCCCAGGACAGGGTGGGTTCTCTGGTTCTTTCAGGCCAGGAGGGCAGCCCTCAGCAGGTGGGGGCTTCAAGGCACTATTCAGACTCCAGGCAGTTCCCAAAGTCATCATCTATTGGATGAGCCCTGAGTAACTCCCAAAACCTTTCACTAAGAGAATAGCTGATCCAGCCATCTCTTACCACAGGATGATGACAATGCTCAGTCACAGATAAGCAAAAGTAAGCAAGTCCAGTCTCTAGCAAAACCCAGCAGGGCCCAGAGATCTGTCCTCAACACAAACCATTCATCCGAATTACCTCACACAATGTGTCCTAGATAGTTCCCCAATAAAAAAAAACAAAAGAACAGCTATTTTTTTAAACAAAAGAACTCTTGTTAATTACTTCAAAATTCCTGTGTGTGATAAATTTAAAAGAAAAATCTTCAGTGACCAATTTGCCTATATTAGTTAAAACATCACTGGAGCTTCAAGGGCTCTGCTTCAAACTCCACAAATTCTGAACAATAACTAATCTAAGGAGGAAACAATAGTTTTAAAGAGTGCATTAAATTCATTGTCAAGCTTCTCTTAGAAAGAGGGAGATAAAGTTAAAACAGAGTCTGTCATTTCCCTTCCCTTCAAAATTTGCCTTCAGTTATTGACGAAATGGTCATCCTATTTCACTTTGCTTCCTTGCCAGTTAGTCCCTCGCTTTCATTAATAAACATAAATATAACAATTTAAATTCCCTTGGGACCTTGTCCTCAGTTTTGTACTAACATAATGAGGAGAAACATTTTCCTCTAAACACACCAACAGAATTTCTCTATCTGCAGCCTGGTGGATATATAAAGAGTGAAGACCTTCCTTCAATCCAAGTTCCAAGGGATTTTATTAACCTTTCTCAAGAAATAACCTCATTAGGAAATAGTCTAATAATATGAACCAAATGTCAGGATTTAAATATTACACCAGCCAAACAAAATTATATTTAAATGATGAATGGACAAAAGTTTAAAAACAATCAATCCTCCTTCTAGTTCTACCATGAATATAGTTCAAAGCTTAGGAGTAATTACATTTCAGGTTGGGGTTTTACTCCCAGTCTCAGGAAGGTATCTAGACTCTTTATAAACTAAAAAACCATCCAAACAGCCAAAGAGAAAAGAAGCAACATTGCTAAAATATATTAACCAAAATAAATCCTTTGGGGAAGTTACCTAGCAAAATACGATTCTCTTAAAAAGCATCTTTTTGACGTCTTTTGGGAAGGTAAATATTGGGTCCACTTCATTATCACCCCCACCATGCTTCCTAGAATCCACATGCACAAAAGAAATGGCCAGTATCTCAGTTTATACTGGTTTGTGTAATTCCCTAAAATCCTAATATTTTGTCATTAAATCCAGGAAGAAAGCTGGGGCTGGCTCAAAGAATAGTGTTTCTTTAATAAAAGAAGCTAAGAACTATCACACTGAATCAGTTCCAATGACTGAACCAACACAAGATTCTTCTTCTTCTAATGAGAACCAACTGGTCATTTTTAAGGAAGCAGGAGTGTTCTTAATAATCTGGTATCATGCTTTGGTGGCAAACTGCTGAGTGTAGATTGACCAACCTCCCAACGTGACCCAAATAGCCCTAAATGACCTACTTTAATCATACATTACAACCCTATCATCCATTATCTTAGGTGTCAATCAATTTATATCTCATCTCACTGCCAAGGGCCTACCCTATACTTGTGCCCCAAATCCCCTCCACATGTTCTCAATGGCTATAATCTTGTCAATTTTTTCCCTAAAATCTGCACAGAGGATTCACTCAACCCATTGGAGACTTCCTTTTGGTTCTTTCACTTGGATTGTCCTCTTGTTTAAGAGTGTTTGCATTCTATGGTCCATAATTTCTACAGCTGAGCTCTAAGAGGGATCCTCTAAAACCCATTAATATCCAGGGCTTGATGAGTAAATCTACATTCATCCTGTTGCAATCCTTCATGACTGTTCAGACGTCAGTCATCTCCCTCCCCCTCCTCTCTCTGAGTCTTCATTTTCCCAGACCAAAGAGGGTTTGGGTCATCATTTTAGTCTATTCTCAAGCTGCTTCCACCTCAATCATTTAAGCTGTCTTTCCTAGGACCAGAACTGCATACAATATTCCAAGGACAATCATCCCAATTTTGTACCAGGGCAAAAAGAGAGTATTTTCAGTTTTGTTCTAAATACCCTTCCCAGTCAAACTCCGAATTAGCTGCCTTAAGGCACATGTTGAAAATAGTTGTCATTACTTTCCAAATCTTTTTCTTCAGTGATAACCAACAGGTGTTAGCATCTTATTTACCTACCCTAGTCGATCCACCAAATCCCACAGCACATTAGCAGTTGGGACCAAGGGAGAACCATCATACAAAACCACCGAAGCTCCTGTTGCAAGCACAGATACCAGCCAATTCCACATCATCCAGCCAATCTGGAAGAGACAAAAGGGCCAATGTTTACACCAAGAGACATCTCTCCATTCACTCAGTATTTTATTTACTTGGATGGCAGCCATCTATGATGGGTTAAGAAGGCCTGTTCCCACCCACAATTAGACATTTTATACATTCAGTGCAGCATGAAAGGATGTGTAGGGCATATGAACAATACCATAGCTAAGTCAAAGAAATTTGAAAAGGCAATGGGGCAAGCAAGAGTCAAGTCAGGCAGGGAAAAGAGCAGATCTTATGTCCATACATAAGAGAGACCAACTCTAGACACTATAGCTCACTTGGCAGTAAATAAAAAACTAGAGAACCACTCTCCCCCTCATTTAGTTCTAGGAATCCTCTAAATAAGGAAATGAAATACTGTATTCTCTGGGGTATAATTCCTCAATTAAGGGTAAAATGATAAAGTTTAACAAGGAAAATCAGTGCCCTGATGTAATCATACCTGAAAAATGCAAAGGAAAAAAGAATAGAAGAAATTCAAGCTATAAATCTATTAAACTGTTTGCCTAGATAATTCACTACATAGGTGAGCACTATGAAAATCACAAAACCACAAATCACCAAAGCATTCCACACTGCAAGGTCCCTTAATTCCTCCATCTTTGGCATTAGCCAACAATAACAAAACCCAATTTTCCAAAGAAAGCCAAGATAAACTTTCTCATTCAGTATTACAGAAAGAACAAAAGAAAACTAAGTTTAGCTTGCAACTCTCATTTAAACACTGTTAATTTTTTTAAGACCACAAAATTCATTTTACCAAAAAAAAAAAAAAATCAACCCACTCTCCAGCTTGATAACACTACAACAAAGAAAAGAGCAGTATCTAGGAGCCCTAAAGAGCACTGCTCACCCTCAACTCACAACCAACGTGACAGCAAAAGGACATGAAAGAGGAGTCGGCACTGACCTAGTACAGTTGGCACTTGGCACGTGTAGATGTAGCCACTTGATAATGATTACTATGTGATGCTACAGACAGTCATCACCTTTCACAAGTGTATAGCCCTTTTGAGTTTAAGGCACTTTGGAATCCATTATCTCATTTGCTAAACAGGTTATGATGCAAATAGTCTGCATGAAGATGAAATCATTTCAAACCCTAAGAGGCAGCATATCCTCAATTTAAATTTACCCTCTGAAAAAACATTCCAGATCCACAATCTATCAACAATGAAAGGTCCTACTGTTTTAAGTCATCAAACCCCAAATACGACAGATGAACTGTCTGTTCCCTTTAGAGAATGGGTGCTTTTTAAAATTCAAAACCTCAAGGCCATAAAATGTTGATTTATTGAATACAGTCTTAAGAAATCTAAATGAATAATGGCATCCAATGCTTACTCTAAACCTGGTCCAGGGGCAGATGCCAAATGTCAGCTCTCCTCAAAGGTATAGATACTCCTTGGATCCACATGTTTGAGCAACACAGATTACCAAGTGGATATCAGCTACTATCTCTACTCTCCCACCTTCTTACCACCACATAACCCAAACCTAGTCTGAGAGAGAACTACTTCTCTCCCCCCATCCCCATTCCAGCCCAGAATAAACCATGCAGATCCTTCAGCCAAAATGTTATCCTCTAATAGAGACCAATGTCAGACAGCAGTGGGAGACATGCCATTCACACATGAAATTTCAAATAAATCATTTTGGTTTGTTATCTAGTAATTTATCTTTTTCACTCCCAGAGACAATATGGTGAGAGTGGAAAAGATACTGGACAAAAAGTCAAGATTTTTGTGTCTTAGTTCTCACTTCACCATTAACTAACTTCTTGGCCTAAGTATGTCTCTGAGACTCAGTTTTCCCATTTGTAAACAAGACAACTGCACAAAATGCTTTCTAGAGTCTCTTCTCTTTCAATTAAATAAAGTATTAAGAGACTCTGTCTATGGCACTCTCTGGGGATACAAAAGTAAAACAGTACTCCCTCAAAAGTCTTATATTCTGCTAGAACATTTGTGACTGTATTTCTAAATCTATTCATATTTTCATCATGTATTACTCTTCAAGGAAAAAAGTTCCTTATGATTACTACTCTGAATACAGAGTAGCATTCTCTTTTATTTGTCCTTAAGCTTACTTTTCTCAGGCTTCAACAAGGGCAGGCCAGGGTGGTCCTAATGTCTGGAATTCAGTGGGGAATAATCTCATTTGCTCTATATGTCCGTCTCCACAAATTAAAAATCTCAACCAAACCCCCATCAATCCTAATCCTTTCAGACTGGAGAGACCTAGACTTTACCAGATGCTCCCAAGACAGTCTTTCTATTCTATTACTCAGGTAAACAATCCTTTCTCAGACTCCCATATCCCAAGATCTGCATATACTGAAATCACAAGGGCAGCAAGAACAGGGTGGTATTTGGCCAACTGCAAAAAAGACCCAATGACAATAATGACACATAAGCACATTGGGATTAGATGAAGAATCCTCCTCATAGACTAATGATACAAAATGGTCTGATTTTTTTTATACACTACCCTGGAGATTCTAATAATGTGCACGGTTGTAGAGAAAAGAAAGAGAAGTAAGGGAAAACAACATGCTGAACTACTGAAAGTATTTCCAAGTCACAGATGAAGGGAAGAGAAAAAGGAGGGGAGAGTTTTATTTAGGCACACACACAATCTTATCTAGCCTCTGGAACTAAAACCAAAATACTTACTGTGGTATAGTACATAATGATGTCACTGCTGGTTGTGTCTCCATGAAGCATGTGTTCCTTGAGATGTTGGATTAGGGTGCCCTACAGAAATGGGGAATAAAAACACAATCAATGGAGCTATTTTCTTTTAAAGACAAGACATCTTACTACAAAATGTATTCATGTAACTCAAGCACATTTCTCAAAAAATACAAATCTTTTACCCATTCTAAGAAACTTGATTTCCAAGCCCTTGTGAAGGGATGAGTAATTTCATCAGGTCATCCTGCTGCCACCTGGGAATATGATACCTGGGAAATGCTAATGAACTGGACAGGAAAATGCCAAGGTGCTTTACAATTCTCCATGTTTCCTGGTGCTGAATAGACTAATGGTCTTCAGTGGAACCTGCCAACTGTAGGCTAAAAAAGAAAAATGATGGGCCCCCAAGGTGAACAGCTTCTGCTGTGGACACAGACAGTGAGTGCAGCTTTCCCACAAGAGGAGCTGGCCTGGCTCTGCTCACGCCATCAATGTGCCCCATGAGGCAGCTGGAGGCTTAGCCAAGCAGCAGGTAGAATGCAGGACCCCCAGCCAAGAGCCTAAAATAAACAAATAAGCCAAGGCCGGCCACAACTCTCCTTTCTACAACAGAGAGATCTTGCTTCCTAGGGACTCTAACTATGTGTGAGCAGGGATTGGTTCACTCTTTGACTCGGTAAACGCAACACCCAGAACAGCATCTGGCATGCAAGAGGCGCTTAATAAATGCTTCATGATTAACACAAGCAGAAGAGACTCTAAAGGGCTAACGGGGATTGCTCTTCTACAAATAACATTCATTCCTTGGCTCAGAGGTTTTATAAAACTAGGTAATCAAGCAGGGCTACCAGGGGCCTCTCCAGAGCTCTTTGTCCTCTGGGGCCCCCTGCAGAGGAGGCACAGACTGAGGAGAGGCATGTGGATGGCGCCCACCCCTGTCGCACAAGAAGGAACAGGAGTGCAGGCACCTGGGCCATGCTCCCCTCAGATCTTCACAAGGGCTGCCTAGGAGGCAGCTGTTCCTAAGGTGTATCAACCTCCCTCTACCAGTGAGGAAAACCAGGCTCCCAGGGGTTGACCGCCTGGCTCACAGTCAGTGGGCCAGTAGCTAGGTCCAAGGCCAGATCTCTGTTCCTCCCACCATGCGCCATGGTCTCCCCTAGGAGAAGCAGAGAGAGGGCAGAGCAGAGATTGTCCAGAACAACTTGGTCAGTCTGGTCTGCAGAAATATGGCCGGGACCCAAAGCTCAGCTACCTACAGGGGGCTTCATCCCTCCCCTTCATTACTAAATCCAATGCTTCAGAATTCTCCAAAAGGCCTCAGGAACCTCACAGCAAAGAGGGAAGGAGGAAGGGAGGGACAAAAGAATAAAGAGAAAGATTTCTTTACAAAATACAAAAATCAAACAAACATTGATTAGTCCATTGTTATCTGACTAACATAATCCAAACACCAATACAGGCAAAGAGGAAAATGACTGTAACCATTCCTTCTCTCTGTTTAACTTGCTATTAAAAACTAACATTCAAGTAATAGTTTAGAAGTGGTCTGGGAGGATGAAGTACTGGATGATCCCCTCCCTCTTTCCTTTTCCCTACTCCCTGGACTTGAACAGCTTCAGTTCAGGGAAGAAGTTTTTTTGGTTTTTTTTTTGTAAGGCAAATGGGGTTAAGTGGCTTGCCCAAGGCCACACAGCTAGGTAATTATAAGTGTTTGAGACAGGATTTGAACCCAGGTGCTCCTGACTCCAGGGCCGGTGCTCTATCCACTGCGCCACCTAGCCGCCCCAGGGAAGAAGTTTTAAAAGAGAGCAAAGCCCAAGGATAAGAGCTGTTTTATTCAAAGAGGGCAGATTATAATTTGGGGAAAAGTGGAAATTATAGGAAATTAGTGGAACACAATACACATAAATTTCTAAAGAAATTTAACTTTTATAAAACAAATCTGATTTTAGAGCATTACTTAAGTGAGCACTGTAGCACAACATGTGCTAAAAAAAAAAATCACCCTTAATTTCTTTTCTCTGTAAGGATTTTCTTCTGTCAGATTTGCTTAAAGGAGGATACACATGTAAACTCAAGCTCTCTCTCTCCATTATCACAAAATGGTCATGATATCTAGTAAAGAAAACAAGCTAATCCAAGAGGATTCTGTTTCTCTGTTTTAAACTTAGTATTTCAAATAAAAGACTAAGATTTCTCTCTCTCTCTCTCTCTCTCTCCATTCAAATGCCCTTGTCACAGTGAGGTGGCACAAGATCTTTGGTTTTTGTGGGTTTCAGGCAGATATTCAAATTTGGTTTTAAACAGGAAAAACAAAGTAGATTTCTAGGATCTTTCAGAGATAAAGTAATGCCAAGGGAGACTTCAATAACCACTACACTCCATAAGCCAGGGGAAATTAAAGCCAAAAACTTGGCCAATGGAATATACTTCTGCTGCTGATTTTTCAACTAATTTAAATGGTTACTCTTTAGAAAGGGTCAACTGGTACCATCTTGCCTAGAAATTTGAAAGTTTCTATTTTTTAAAAAATTAACTCCTGATTATTTTTTGTTCAAATATGCCAAGACCTAGTCATTTTACTATCAAATTCAATCATATATATATATATATATATATATATATATATATATAAGTTTCATACTCCTAAACTAATAAAATGACTTGAGAACCACAGACGATGCTAGTGCGTTAATGTATTTATTTCCATTTGCTCCCAAATTTTCATTTCCTATGTGTGTTCTAAATTTTAGAGAATGCAGAAGCAATACAGTATAGTAATAGTGAGAGTAAGAAAGACCTACAACTGGATTCCTATCTCTGACAGGTAAGCCGCTGAACCTTGATGATTCTTGGGTTCCTCAGCTGTAAAATAAGGATAATAATCTCCCACTCAAGGACTAAGGAAGCTTATGTCCATGAAACACTTTGAAAACTGTGAGGCACTAAAGAAATATCAGCTCTCATGATGGTGATGAAGACTGGCAAATGCCTTTTTCCCTACTTCTTCAGGAAGACAACGCTTCAAAGGGAAACAATGAGGAGTGAGCTACTTTATATTAGGTAAAAATTATTTCTGGGCCCCTGAAGCTACTGTTAGGTCCATGTATATGCAAGAAAAAAGTGTAGCTCACTAAAAGTATAAACTGAACAGGTAGCATATTCTAATTGAGTTTTGGTAGCAGGGTAATTTGCGTTTCTAAAAACCACTTGATTTTTCCACCAATGTTATTTCTCCTGATGCAAATGATGCCCAAGACTCATGTTTGTAACACTGGCAGCTGCCAAACTGTCATCCTCAGCTCTTCATTTGTAAAGTGAGCATTTTTACCACTTTTGACAATAATAGAAACTGTGACCAATCTCTGCTCTGACTAATGGAAAGAGGACCTACCCCAGCAGAATGCACCATGCACTTTGGAGCTCCAGTGGTACCAGAGGAAAACATAATAAAGAGGGGGTGACTGAAAGGCAGTTGCTCAAACTCCAGCTGGGGGGCCTGATCTCCTTTCCCAGCTCCAAGGAAGTCATCCAGAAACACGCTGTAGGTAAACACAGGAAACAAAGTGGTTCAAGATCATTCAGGGTTTTCTGAAATGTGGTCTGTAACCCCAAAGGCATCTGAGAAATAGTTTTTGTTCACAATGGGACCCTATCTTTCTAGAAGAACAAAACAGCACTAGGTGCTGTATACTGGAAAAAAAGCAGTTAAACATCATTAATTTTATCCTAATTAAGAAAAGTTATTTAAATTAATAACAGCTTTTCATTTCAGAGCCATTCACTTTACCAGTCATTAGGCCAAGATTCTTTAGCCAAGCTCACTCTATTTCAATAGTGTTGTTAATCTAACCCAACAAATCTATCACCTGGTGACCACTTTCCTAGTTAAGAGTCTTCTTGCACTTAGCCAGGTGAAGTCAGCTGCTGCTCTTGCCCCTGAAGACCTTCTGGTGCCAGGGAAGGCCTTCCCAGAGCTCCAAAAGCCTCAAGTTGGACCTCAGGAAAGGTTAGAGAATTTTAGAAATGCTTTAATAAACTCAGCAAATAAAAATAATTTGTAATTATCACATTTATTTTTAGGCCATCACATTTAATGGGGCTCTTCAAATAAGTGTGCTAACTTTCATTCTTAAAAAGGCTACCCCTCCCCCATTTTTTCACTAATTATCTGATGTGGGCAGATAGGTAGTAGAGTGAATAGAGGAAAGGGTCTGGAGTCTGGGAGATCTGAGTTCAACCAAGACCCCTGACCCTCATTATCTGGGTGACTCTGGCCAGTCACTTAATCCATTCACCTCAATGTCCTTATGGGTAAACTGGGGCAAAAGGCAGCACCTACTTCCCCAGGTTATGAGGATAAGATGAGAGAATCATCATAAAGAGTTTAGCCTGATGCTTGTCACCGACTGAGTACCACCCTAATTTTTTGTTAGTATTATTTTCAAACTCCTCCTCCTCCTCCCCCTCAAAGAGTTGAAAAGCGCTCTCCCCAGCACCAGGTTCAGAGACTTGCCCAGGGGCCTGCCCAGCCAGTGCCAGGCTCAAGGTCACGGCCCTCCTCCCCCATCCTCTAGGCCAGTCTGCCTGAGCAGCCAGTAGGCCAGCCTGCCTGAACAGCCACTTGTCAATGACCTTCACCCCATGAGGAGCTTGTGCTGTGGCTTCCCAAAATTGAAAGGCTGGAGGGCACAAGCTCCTGGAGGTTTGCAGGCGCCACCCGGCAAGCCTTCTGCCTCAGGCCACTGACAGGCCATTATGGAGAAAGGTCAGATTGTCCCAGAAGTGCCTTTTCCACCTGAGAGTAGGAGTAGGGAATCAGGGGCCAGGGGCTCAAACTGGAAGAAACTGTAAAAAACGAATCACATGAGGCAATGCCTCCAGGCTCTCAGGTGCCCCCAAAGAACTCCCACAAGGCCTGACTCCCAGCCCCTACCTTCTGATCATACAAATCAATTGTTCTGTTTAGCAAATGGAATTTTCTACCTGTCACTGGAAAGGAAAATGAGAATTTCAGCCTAAAGGATATTGGGATAAAAGCACCAAGCCTTTCTCCAGTATTTCCTCTGGGCCAGGCCCTAGGCCTTGGCAGTATCTTGCTTTCTGATACTGGGGGGGGGGGGGGTCCTTAAGGACATGGAGGCTGACCACCCACCACATACAAGTGTCAATCACCTTATTCACTGCTGACATCAATAGCCAAGCAAAGACTGTGCCTCCACTCCCACAGGAATTCCACTGCTCTAAAACACATTAATCCAGCCTTTTCTTCAAATGAGTGATAAATCAAGCTAAACTGCCACAACTTGTGTTGCTTTGCTAAAACTGGAAGGCTCAGAGGATTTTTTTGCCCTGGCCTAGTTGGTCTATATGTACACAGATATGTTTTTAGTTTATCTGAGGCATCCAGAAACCCAAAGATGAATAGCATTGGCAAGTGAACTGCAAGGGTTGAATGAGGGAAGCTACTTGTATTATTCAAAACTAAATGAAGTGGATAATACAGCTATTCCAATGGTCTCCATTACTGATAAACACATTCTGAATGCAAGAGATGCCCAACTCTGGGTCAAACCTTTCAAAAGTTGTATCCTCTGAGGGGCTTCTACAAGGTAGAACCACACCACCCATTCTAATTCCCTGCCTGGAGCTACTCAGAATAGCAAGTCAGAGTCAGGAAACTTCAGACTTATGGAAGAACCAGAGAGGAGATGACTTCCGACACTGACATGCCAACTTCCAGTCCCTCACAGCCAATTCACAGATATGATGAATCTGCAACAGAGCCAAGACCAGGATCCCAAGATCCTCACACCCCATTCTACCAGGACACCAACACTGTCTCTGCTTCAATCTACCAATTTAAAAAAACAAAAAAGAGGAAAAAGTCTCAGCAATAGAACCCTCCAGCTGACTCCCATTTTCAGGTGAGGTCACTTGTCCATGGACTCTCCACTGCACTTCTGCTGACCCTCACTACATCCATCACCACAGGAATCACTCATGCCCACCCT
Source organism: Macrotis lagotis (assembly GCF_037893015.1). Classification (NCBI taxonomy): domain Eukaryota; kingdom Metazoa; phylum Chordata; class Mammalia; order Peramelemorphia; family Peramelidae; genus Macrotis; species Macrotis lagotis. The sequence goes on from NC_133666.1 coordinate 666,362,223, forward strand.
TCTCCCTTCTGCTCCAAGATATCTTCCTTTGTAGGTTCTCAACAAACCCTTACCAGAACTCAGCTGTCGCTGTCTAGGCCCTCTCCCTCCTCCATGGAGCCCTCCTGAACCATGATCCACCTCCTGCTTGAGTGACAGAAGCAATATAACCCCTGGGGCCCTCACTGTGGGCCCTGAAATGATTCATAATTATGCAAGATGGCTTACAGAGGGCAAAGAAGAGAGTATTGGGTTTGAGGTCAAAGAACCCGGGTTCCAATTCCAGCTCTGCCACATCCCAACCATGGGCTTTCCTCCTCTAGGCCTCCCTCTCTCTCTCTCCCTCCCTCCCTCCTCTCTGGTCCCACTCCTGCTGGATGGACTTCACACTCCACCCTTTCCCCAGCAGCCCTCCCACCCTAGCCTGTTGCCTCTCTAGGGGCAGCCTTGTGGTCCTTCCTCTTTGGTCCTACCCTCTGGAGCCTTTTCAACTCTCTTTTACAAATGGTCTTCCTCCATTAGAATGCAAGCTCCTTGAGGACAAGGCCATCTTTCTTTTTGCTTATATTTGTATTGCCATAACTTGGCAGTTTCTGGCACAAAATTAGCTCTTAATAAATGGCTAATAACTTGACTTTTTATCATGGAACCCTTTAGCAGTCTATGAAACCTGTGAACCCCTTCTCAGAATAGTTTTTAAATAGAATTTATTTAATATTTGAAGGACTCACCAAATTTCAATGAGAAGTTAGTAAAAGATATAATTTTTCCCTCTCCCAGGTCATGGGTTCACTAAAATCTATCTACACAAGGATCCTAGTTAAGAAGCCCAGGCCTCAAAGTCTCATTTATACCTGACTTCCATAGCTTCATCAGCTTCTATTTTCAAAGAGAGTTATTTTTCCAATAAGAGCAAATACATATTCTACTGTATGGGGTGGTTCAAAGCATTAAATCAACATACCTATGAGGAATCTTTGAGATGTCAATCTTCTCACTGGAGCCCACATATGGTATCACCACCACTTTTTTCAAGTCAGGAAGCCCTGAGAAAAGTGGGAAAAACAGAAAAATATGATACGTTCTCCTCTGATTCAGGTTTCAGAAGAAGACTGCACAGTGAAAAGGGCTGGAGAGGAAACTGAAGACGATTTGGAGAGCTTTGAAATTATAAAGAATACCAGAGTGTGAATCTGGTGAAGGAAAAACTGAGGAGAACATGACAAGTTGAAGGAAAACTACTCAACCTGAAGGAGAAAAAAGCTAAGAGAAGTCTCTAAAGAAGAAGAAGAGAAACCAAAGAAACAGAAGATAGTTGGTATAGAAGGAAAAAAAAGGAAATGTCAAATGGTAGAATGGGTAAGAGTTTATTGACACAAGCAAAAAGATGTTGGATTTAGAGGTCCTGCTACTGAAAGAAGTTGAAGATATTCTCTCAAAACCATATTAACAAGGTGCTGATGAGACAAGTGGCCAAGTAGTTTGAAAAATAAGGACTAAAAAACATAAACTGAGGTTCTTTCTAAAGATGAGGAAAGTGAATGTTTATAAGAGAAGTCAAGCTGCCTGTCCTCAAAGGTGCAGGAAAGTAGACTCAAAAGTACTAGTTAGTAGGTGAGACATCAAGTCTGGGGAAGAAGGAAGGATTATGGTAGCTCCCTGGTGAGGGGCACTTCTGTATCAACAAAAGCAGGCAATATTCCTGCTGGACCCTGCATCCAAAATGCAACAAAGAAGGGCAGCTACATGGTGCAGTACATAGAGCACTGGCTCTGGAGTCAGGAGGACCTGAGTTCAAATATGACCTCAGACACTTAATAATTATCTAGCTGTGTGACCTTGGGCAAGTCACTCAACCCCATTACCTTGCAAAAAAAAAACAAACAAACAAAATGCAACAGAGAATTCCACATGTCTTATCAAAATGTGTAGCAGTTTCCCACTTTGGGTGAGTCAAGTAAAGAGACCAAATGATATTACCAGAGGGAAAAGAGTGCCAGGAATTACAAAATCGGGGGGGGGGGGGACATAATACACTTAGGGTCACCCATGTTTTCTTCATTGCTGCCAATGCGAGGCAAGGGATGTAGAAGCAAAAAGCAGATCTGTCCCATGAAGAGCTGACTAAGTTGCCTGAGGATAGGATCTGGATTTCTGGTCCATGGCCTAAAACTCAGGAATGAAAAAGCCCTGACTGGAAAATGTTCTCAACAGGACAAGGATGAAACAGAACTTCCAACAGACTTGAGAATGAAAAGAAGAAGGTACATGTGCACTGGCCAAGTGCAACACCACAGAGTATAAAAGAACATTAGGTAAGACATTCACAAGTCCACAAGATACAAGTCTAAGAAAGGCATCTGGTACCCGAGGGAACAAAGGGCAGCACCAAAGCTGGACCTCCCCCCCCAAGACCACCAAGATTAGGGACAATAACCATGAGGTGAATGTGACTGCACAAGGGGTGGCTTACTCCAGAAAGAGAGAGCTGGTAAAGAGGAGGCCAAGACCCCACTAGAGGAGGAGAATCGAGGAGGGCTCACTAGGGTGAAGATCAAGACAGTGACAAGAAGAGGGGACTGATAGTCAGGGTATCTTGTACAGAGAGACCACCAGCCTGAAGGAGGATACAGAAGCCTTCTAGACACAGACATCCAAACATGAGTGAGTAGTGGTTGGGAATTTAAATGATCTGGTTATCTCTTAAAGTTCTAGCTCTACCAAAAGCAGACTAGCTAATCATTAACTGATTTGTTTTAACATAATTTCCTCCTTATAAAAAAAGAACCAAGAAATGAAAATGATATTCTGGATCTGACTCATCTATTGGAAAAATTAGTTCTGGTAGAAATGGTCAGAACCTATACTTTCCAAAGAGGGGAGAAGTTAATTTTCTCTTACAATTTGTGCCAGTAAAAGAAAACAGTCAAGCATAGTGTAACACACATCCTAGATTTGGGGAGAACAGATCTCAAAGGGTCCTGAGAAAAGACTGATAGGATTCCAGAGATTAAAATTACACAAGAAAATCTAGTTCAATGGAACACTATTGTTCTATTAGAAACCAGGAGGGACGGGAATTCAGGGAAGCCTAGAGGGATTTGCATGAACTGATGCTGAGTGAGATGAGCAGAACCAGAAAAGCACTGTACACCCTAACAGCAACATGGGAGTGATGTTCAAACTTGAAGAACTCGCTCATTCCATCAGTGCAACAACTGGGAACAAGTTTGGGCTGTCTGCAAAGGAGAGTGCCATCTGTATCCAGATAAGGAGCTGTGGACTTTGAAAAAAGTTCAAGGACTATTCCCTTTAATTTAGAAAAAAACAGATAGCTTATTGTCTGATCTTGTTACCTCTTTAGACTTCTTGTCTCCTCTCTAAGGATATGATTTCTCTCTCATCACACCCAATCTGGATCAAGGTACAACATGGAAACAAAGTAAAGACTGAGAGATTGCTTTCCGTGGGGGGGGGGGGGTAAGATTGGGGGGAAAATTGTAAAACTCAAATAATATCTTTAATAAAAATTAATTTAAAAAAAATCTAGTTCAAGAGGGATGGGAAGACTGGAACCAAAAGATGAAATGCTGAAGGCCCAAAGAGAAAAAACCCTGATGTGAAGGAAAAGGGGGATTTGTCGAAAGTAACAGGAAAGCTACTCACCAAGTTAGGTTTTTAAAAGAAGATGGAAGCCAGAACAGGTATTAGAAGAAGACAAGGGGCGGCTAGGTGGTGCAGTGGATAGAGCACCCACAAGCTCTGGAGTCAGGAGTACCTGAGTTCAAATTCGGCCTCAGACACTTAATAATTACCTGGCTGTGTGGCCTTGCACAAGCCACTTAACCCTACTGCCTTGCAAAATCCTAAAAAAAAAAAAAAAAAAAAAAGACAACAACAACAAAAACATAGCAGAGTTCTATAAGAATACTATCAGGAACAAAAGCTACATTTGATGAGAAAGAAAAAGGGTTTAAAGCTATATTGGATATTGTATGATGATCAACTGTGAATGACTTAGTTATTCTCAGCAATACAATGATCCAAGACAATTCCAAAAGACATATGTTGAAAAATGCTATCCACTTCGAGAGAAAGAACTGATGGAGTCTGAATGTAAATTGAAATATATTTCTTTTACTTTATTTTTCTTGGGGTTTTGTGGGTTTCTTTTCTTTTACAACATGGTTAATATTCAAAGATGCTTTGCATGACCTTATATGTATAATCCGTATCAAACTGCTTGCCTTCTCAAAGGTGCGGGAGGGGAATTAAGGGAGGGAATTTGAAAGTCAAAATTTTTTAAATGAATGTAAAAATTGTTATTACATGCAATTGGAAAAAATAAAATAAAAATTTTAAAAATCAATAAATAAAGCTATATTGGAGAAAAGAGGTGCATCAAAGAAAGAATAAGGACCACTGCCTGAGATGACTAAGACTCAAGAAAGAAAATAAAACTGCTAAATTCATAGTCTGCTTTTTCATCAACAGGAATGAACTTCTAGACCTGAACAGAGAGAATAAAAAGGGATAATAAGAAAGCTGATAAACAATATAAGTAAGGAGATAAATAAGGCTTACCCAACTACGATTGTTGAATTTAAGTCAATTGCTCAGATGAACCATATCCCCAGATAATGAAAGTACTGTCAAGTGTGACAGCTGAACTACTGGCAGTAACATGAAAAATCAAGAATAAGAAAGACACTAAAGGAATGGAAAGGAACAAAGTTATATAATTTTTTTAAATGGTAAAGAGAATGGAAGTTACAAACTATAGGCTAGACTGGAAAAATTCTAGAAAACATTCTAAGAGGTAGTTAGGAAGGAGCTACAAAGATAAGTCATTACCAAGTGCCAAGTTGACTTCATGAAGAACAGGTCACAACCCATTCCCATCTCCTTTCTGATAAAGTTACTAAGCCCAAGAAAAGATCAGGAAAATGTTGCCTCTGTAGTTTACCTACACTTCAGGACTTCACAGTCTCTCCTACTATTCCATGGTAAACCAGATATAACCTAGACAAGAGAAGTTGGATTCAGAACCAGCCGGATGGCTAGACCTAGTGAGTCATCATGAATGGTTCTGGGTCAGTTTGGAAGGCAGTTTCCAAGTGTCCCCTGGATCTTGCTCAAACTTGGGCTATTTAATATTTGTATCAATAACCTAGACAAAAGTGTCATTGACAATTGTGCTGAATATACAGTTGACCCTAAGCTTAAAGGGATATAAGAGAAGGATGGTTATGTCAGGATCCCACAGGTAATCCCAAGCTAGGACTCTAGGATAGATCCAGTCAGATGGCTTATAAAAGGGAAAAACCTAAAGTCTGACACTTGGGTTCAACAAAGGGATTTAATAAGAACAGTTGAAAAGAGTAGGCTAAACAGTAGTCTGGAAAAGATTTGAAGTTTCTGAGGAACTACAAGTTTCCAATGAGTGAACTGTATACAAGAGGGAAGTCACAATTTACTTCACTCTCCTAGTTCACAGCCAAGAAAAGCAGATACCTTTAACAACCCGATGTAGCTTTTCCATGTGGTTGTGTTCTTTGCCATTATATACAACAGCTTCCACAGAGAAGATAAGTTTCGGCTGAATTTGGGAAAATCTGTCCAGCACACCCTGAGATGGAAAAGAAAAAAGAAACCATTAATCATTCAAAAGGGAAAAAAATTCTTAGTCACTAATTTTAGGATTTTAAGAGAAGAAAAATTAGGTCTCTTACAATGAGCATGGCTGCAGATTCACAGAATACAAAGAGAACTAGGATAAGATGACTAAAGCTAGAAATGAGGCTTCACCAAAAATATATATCCTAAGATACTATAGTCAAAGCACTATTTAGATTTGAGGATGAAAAACATATGAACCACTAAATTAATAAGAAATAAATGCTAAAGAGCAACATAAAAGAGTTATTATGAAAACGGGTTGTAAGATAGATTGACAAAACTCACAAAGTACTGGCCTCAGAATCAGGAAGCCCTGGGTTCAAGTCCTGCCTGAAAAAGATTACATTCTTTTGTTTTGTTTTGGTTTGGTTTTTTGCAAGGCAAAGGGGTTAAGCGACTTCCCCATGGTCACACAACTAAGTAATAAGTGTCTGAGGCTGGATTTGAACTCCGATTCTCCTGACTCCAGGACCAGTGTTCTATCCACTGTGCCACCTAGCTGCCCCAGAGTTTATAGTCTAATACCTACACAGATTCTTAGAGTATAAGTATGTAATCAGTACAATACAATCAATACAAATAGGAGGGGATCTTCAAGTCTTAATGCTGTTTATGCTTTTATAGTGTAGTGAGGTGCCAGAATGGAGAGAGCATCATCCTGAGTTCAAATCTGGTCTTAGACACTAACTTACTGAGTAACCTGGGGCAAGTCACTTACCCCTGTGGCCTCAGTTTCCTCATCTAACAGAGGAGCTGGAGCAATCATTCCAGTCTTTGCCAAGAGAACTCCAAATGGGGTCATGAAGAATTGGTCATGACTGATATGACTAAACACTATGCTTTTCCTCATCCATTTCTTTTTATTTTGGAGGCACTATGCTAGTTCAGTCTATGCTACATAAAACCTTTACTAATTCCTCAACTGTCAGTGCCCACCCTCTTTAAGCTCCCTCTGTCTCCCTGCCTCATTTGTGTTCATTTTTATTATATACTCTATACACACATACATACACACTAAATAAACATGCACATATATATATATATATATATATATATATATGTAATTCCCCTTAGAATAGTGACCCCTTGAGAGCAGAGATGATTTCATTCCCAGTGTTTGTCCCTCCAGCACCTAACTCAACAACTCAATTTCCCCTTGATCCTCCCTGGCTCTGCTCCCTTTAAATCAACACTCAAACGGATGGCCCACTTATTAGTTCAGCACTCAGAGACTAGTGTTTCACAAGAACAAACACTACACACACACACACACACACACACACACACACACAGATGCTCAGAATTCCCTCACCCCTGAGCCACTGCTTCTCTCAGAGGGCAGGATGCAGTGGCATCTGATGCTGCATGCCAAGGAAGGGGAACCAGGTAAGGGCCCCCAGCCCATTCCAGGCCCCTTCCATGCTGGATTTCCAAGGGCCTGGCCCCCAGGAACCCGAAGTCACCTTCTCACACAAGAGGCTCTGGAGGAGGGCTACCCAAAGAGGAGCTATAAGGAAGGCACAAGTCCCTGAAGGAGGCCAACAGACTAGAATCAGCTCCTCATTAGACTCAGAGCAGCAAATGGTTCCAGCTGTTAGTGTCCACTCTCCTTGCACCCCCAGCACCCAGCAGAGTCCAGCCCAGGGCAGGCACTTAATAAAGGCCTGAGGGCTGGCCTGGACAGCAGGGACCATTTCATTTTTGCCTCTGCACACCCAGCATGTGGCAGGTTTGCTGACCTGGACTGAGCCCAAGGCCAGGGTCTGCAGTGACAGTAAATGTTTGTAACACAGGGGCTGCTCCACAGGCGCTGGGAAATAAAGGAGCTCCTCCATCATCCATGAGAAGCCGCACAGGGCGCTGGCCCAACCTCCCATGCGGTGGTGTCCCCTATAATGCTGATCACAGAACTGTGTATGCAGGGACCATGACACAAAACAGCCAGATCATCTGCACCCTGAGCTCATTTTACACGGAGACGGAACCCCTTTGTGAGAGCTGAATCAATATGTTGCTACTAAGTAAAGGGTCTTTGGAGATCAAACTCTAGTGTTCATTTGCCAGATGCTTTCACAAGATGAAATATGGTTTCCAGAGATGGTCTATTTCAAAAGCAATTTTTTCTGTGTTTTAATAAATTTCTTCAAAATGCATTCTAGTCCTATTCAAGCAAAGCATTCAACAATGAAAAACAAAAAGTTTATTAAAAGTGTGCTTTTAATACCACAGTTTAATTACTTAAACACTAAGCAACACGTCAGTGAGTCAAAGACTCACTCCCATCATTCACTGCAAAACTGGGTCTTTTCTCTGCCCCCCTTGTCCAGTATTCCCCAACACAGTGATTGCATCTTTATGGAGTCTTGCTGTGTTCCGCATGTGAGCAGACAGAATGACTCTCCTGCATTGCTAAAAGGCTGAGAAAGGAGGCTATTAAAACATCAGCAGCAGAGACAACCTTCTGGACCAGAACAAGGAGAAATCGCTACTATACTTTTTTCCTCAATGATTAGAATTGTGTTCAAACTGCTGCTCCTCTCACAATACACTTAGCATCCTCCAGTTTGCCAGGAGGCCTAACAAATGTTTCTTAGACTGACCTGAACCAGGACCCTTGGTCTTCAGCTGACCATCCCTAGATCCTGAAACAGTGCCTAGTACAATTGGTTGTATCTAAACAGTGCCTGCCTATGCATCCAATCTCACTGACTTGGCCTGGTAGCCCACACCCTCCCTGATCCTGAGGATCAGGGAAGAGTGCTGCCCACCACACAGAGCTCAGGAAGTTTCCTAGATTTGCTGAGTCCAGAAAAAATAAATGTATCAACTTAGAGCCAACCTGGAGATGAGACCCTCCATCCCTAGGAAGGCTGGGCCTTGAGGATGGCACAGATCATCCCTACTGGAAGCCTGTCCAGGCCCTGCCAGACCTTACATTGCACAAGCCTGGCCTCTCAAACTAGGGACCCTCCACAGCAGGTCTGACAGCAGGACTTGAGTGAAACTCATACCAACATTTATTTTAAAATGCTTTTAGATGAAGACAGAGAAATGTGCATTTTTTCCTCAGTTACCTAACATTCAGAAGTTTGCCATCAAATAGTTGCTACAGGAATAAGATGTTTCCAAGCACAGGTGGTCAGGAAAACAGCCAAGAGGGAATCCCAAGCAGTCAGCAGCTCCTCTCTCCTTCCAGCTCCCCCCCTCCTCACCCAATGACCCCGGTTAGCTTCTTGTTCCCAACTCATCCTTACAGTCAGTCCACACTCCTCTCAACTCTATCCCGCCAAAGTTCTCAGATTTTGTACCAAAAGAGGCTGGCATAACAAAAAGATCCCCCTTTCCTGGCCAACAATTCATGCAAGGATCTTCACCCCATCTCACCAGCTTCCATGTCTTTCCCCTTGGTTCTACTCTGTCTTGGACTCTAACCAGGAAAGGCAGATCAAAATGTTTCACTAACTACTTTAATGTTAAGGCATCCCAGTCATTCCTTCCAGTCTTGCTATATATCTAATGACTGTCACACATATGACTCCTCACACAATGCTATAGACATTTATTCGAGTGTCTTCCTCTATGGTGGCCATTGTGTCAGGTGATTAAAAAAAATTAAAATAGCCTCTGCCTTCCAGAAGCTTCGTCCTCCTCTTGGGGAAAACAAGACATGGACAGAGTAGTCAATACTAAATAAATGCCAAGCAGTCTGTGCCAAGCAGCTCGAATAACTAAAGGAATGCGAACAGTCCTCCAATGACAGTTCCATTTCCCATTCTACAGCTCCCCCCCCACTTCCCAAAGTATAGCAGGTCTATTCTGGGAAGAAAGAATTGCCAATGCTTCATTTTTGTCCCCAAGAGATCCCTTCAGTGTATCTTTTCCCACTTAGACACACAAAGGGAAGCAGCCTTTGCTTTCCTGGGGTCACTGGTGAGCTTGGAGGGACCCTACCAGCTGTAGAGCAACCCTGGCCTCCATACAGAAGAAAGAGAAGGAGCACTCAGTACCCCATTCTGCAGCCCTCAGTACCCCAACATGGAGAGGACCTTTAAGGTGCCCTGTCCTTATTTACAGGCACTTCTCTGTGGAATCAAATGAATGACTTCTCCCAATTTATTGAAATAATTCAGTAGACTTAGAAGTTAAGAAAAAGAATCAAAGGGAAACTATAACACTATCAAAATCTGTTTTGAAAAAAAATCTGTTTTGAATTCCCAAATTCCCTAGGCTTTGAAAAGTGAGTGTCAAGAAGAACCATCTGTGGTAAAACTTAATTCAGAAAGAAGTTAAAAATAAAAAGTTATTAGAGCTGGACAGTAAAAATAATGATCATTAAGCAAGGACAGACACAGATTCATACGAGCAAAATGAAAGTTCTTTTTCCTGGATGAAAGAGCAGATCACCTTGGGAAGAAGGTGCTCATCACTGTCATTTTCTGACTAATGAGAAAATTCTGATTTGACAAATTGGCCTCTGCAGGCTCTCCAACATCTTCATCTGGCTGGCTTGGTCCACACCACTGCTCTGCGTGCTGCTGGGCTGCCACCTAGTGCCCACTTCAGGAAGACCCAGAACAGTCCAGCCTAGAAACCTTTACAAAGAGGGGCCCCATCAAGTCAGAGCAGTCCCCCATCCAAAAGATCTGAGAACGCCAAGTGAAAGAACTGGAGATGAAACAAACAAGGACTCGATATAAAGCGATGGCCCGCACCTGCTGACATCTTCAGACACAATGGAGGTTCTCCCTTCAAAATAGACAGAATCCTATAAATTCCAGGGGTCATTGTCACTCATGACTCTACAAAGGGAAATATTCAACCACTGAGTGAGTGGAGGGAGTCCTCCAAATTCATACAGAATGGAAATTAGTAGAGGTGGAAAAAAGTAACTACATAGCCATTTAATGCAATTATGAAATGTAACCTCTGCTCCCCAAAGCTCTTGTTTAAATTAAAGATGAGTGCAGGACAGAGCCAAGATGGCAGTCACAGGAAGCAGTATAAGTTCAGCCCTCTCCAAAAACACCTCCCTCTAGACAGACCTAGAAACTGTCAGATTGAATTCTTATGGGAAAACCAAGAAAAAGTCACAGTGAGTCATTTTCCAACCCAGGTTGATACTGGCAGACGGGTAAGGTCTATAGCTACTGGGGTTGGTGCATGCAGTGAACAGAGGAAAGCAGTACCCCAGGGCAAGAAGAGTATGGAAGCCAACTGCTGCTCTCTCACTCACGCCCCAGGTCCAGGTCACAGATCCAGGCAGACTAGAGAAGGGAATCTGAGTTAGAGGGGACGTGCCGACATAAGCAGCTGCTGTTGGCTCAAGGCTGCAAGAAGCTGTATCTCAGTTCCAGTTTCCAGTCCGGTCTGAAGCCTGCAGAGGCATAACCAGGGCAGTGATCCCAGACCTAGGGAGCCACCAGTGCTGTCCTGCAGACCCAGCTGAATGTGCCAGCTGGCTGACAGTGAGAATCAAGCATCATTTGCTCTTGCCCCCATCCACGTCAGGAATTTGCGAGCTCATGCCAGGGGACAGCAGTCAAGAGTTTGCCCTGGTCTTCCAGAGCTCCTTGATTTCAGACCCAGCACTTTATCCACTGCACCACCCAGCTGCCTAGAAAGTCTGAAAGATCTAAGTTCAAATCCAACCTCAGATGGGGTGAGTCACTTAAGCTATATCTGCTTCGGTTTCCTCAACTGCACAATGGCGATCACAGCAGACCTCCCTGTCTGGTTCCTGTCAGGATCCAATGAGATCATATTTATAAAGTGCTGAGCATTGTAGCTGCACATAGGAGGTGTTTCCCTCCACAGCACCAGTATCAAACCAGACCTTCATTCAAAACCTGCATCCACAAACTGGCCTGACATTAAGTCTCAAGACAGGAAAGGGGCTGGGAGAATGAGCAAACAATACAAAAACACAAACTAGTACAGTGACAGAGGTGCTAAAAGATACAAGCTCAGAAGAGAGTGACTTCAGATCATCTACAAGGAAAGCCTCAAAGAAAACCATAACTTAGGTGCAAATTCTACTAGCATTCCTGAAAGATATGAAATAAGAGTTTTTTAAAAAGGTCAAAACAGTTTTTGAAACAAAATTAAAGCACTAGAAGAAAAAAATTGGAAAAAATGAGAGCCATGGAAGAAAGAACTGGAAAAGTTAACAGTAAAAAACCTTGCTCAAGCAACAAACTCCCTGAAAATTAGAATGGACCAAATTGAAGTCAATGAGTCCATAAGACAATTAGAAATGTTAAAATCAAGACAAAAGAGTAAAAAACAAAAAAAAAATCTCACATATATCAAAAATAACTGACCTGGTAAGAAAAGACTTAAGAAGAAAAGAATTAAGAATCATTGGATTATCTGGATGCAATGGTCAAAAGATCACATTTCAAGAAATCTTAAAAGGAAACTGCCCAGATTTCTTAGAACCAATGAGCAAAAGAAACCTCCTGAAAGAAACCTCAAATGAAAAAAGAAAAAAAAGCAATACTGCAAGCAGCCAGAAAGAAAAATATCAAAGTACCAGGTAGTCAAGAACACTCATGATTTAGCAGCTACTGCTATAAAGTAGTGAAAAGTCTGGAATACAACATTCCAGAGGACAAAGAATATATTTCCAGTCAAAGATAAGTCAACAAAACTGAGTATAATCCTTCAAGGGAAACAATGAATCACTAATGAAATAGAGAACTTCTCTCTCATTTCATCAGCATTTTCTGTGAAAAGATGAGAGCGGTGTACAAACTCTGAAGTTCAAAGATAGGAGTGAAGAGAAACCCAAAATGGTCAACAGGAATGAACAATGATAAAGAGCTAAACAAGAATAAATTGTTTACATTTATTATGGAAATAGGTTCTGTCCCCTGTGAACCCTTATCATCATCATCAGACGAGAGAGACAGAGAGAGAGAGAGAGAGAGAGAGAGAGAGAGAGAGAGAGAGCGCACAACCAAACAAGGTCTGGGAAAGCTGCTGTGACATGAGGATCCCAAGAGAAGGAAAAGAGGGGAGGGAAGAAGGAAGACCTTGGTTGGGCAGGGGGGGAAATTAGGTAACATTTTTTTACATAGGCAGACTAGGTAGATATCTATATAAACAAGAAAAAGGGTTGAGGGGGAACAGTTGATGCCTGGGCCTCAGAATCTTCTCCTATATCAAACCTGACCAGAACAATTCACAGTAACTCAAGCTTCAACTGTCTTGTTAATCAAGCAAACAGCAAATAGTTATTGATTGTACCAGGCACAAGCTCAAGGAGCTTAAATTCTATAAAGGAAATAAACTATGTAAAAATAACACATGCAAAAATAAATACAAAATAATGGGGGAAAGGGACATCAGAGTAAATAGTGCCCTGAGCCTGGAATAAGACTCATCTTCCTGAGCTCAAATTTGGTCTCAAATGTTTACTATGACTTATTTGTTTGCCTCAGTTTCCTCATCTAACATACCTATCCATAAAGCTCTTGCTGTTCTATGACATCCAAGGGATTAGAGCCAATGAAGATAATGTAGGAAGGCCAGGAAGGAACCTTGATGAGTTCACACATTTTTAGACTTGGTCTGTATAAATGTTTTTAAAGAACCAGTTTTTATATAATTTGAGATTCAGAGTAGCTAAATTAAGGGGGAACAAAAAAAATAACATGATTCCATTCATTTGCTGATAAATGGAAAAAATATATAAGCAGTCATGTTTAAGAGGAAGAAATCAAAGCTATCAAGTCAAATGAAAAATGCTCTAAATCACTAATAATTAGAGAAATGCAAATTAAAACAAACTAAGGTATCAATACACACATATAAGATTGACTAACATGACAGAAAAGGAAAATAACAAATGTTGGAGGAGATGTAGAAAAACAGGACCATTAATGCACTGTTGGCAGAGTTGTAAACTGAGCTACCCATTCCAGACATCAATCTGGAACCATGCCCAAAAGGCTATGCAACCCCACTACTTGATCTGGATCCCAAAGTGATCAAAGAAAAAGGAAAAGGAATATTTACAGCTTCTCTTTGTGGTAGCAAAGAATTGGAAACTGGGGGATGCTCTTCAATTGGGAAATGGCTGAAAAAGTTGTGATAATGATTGTGATAAACTTCAGCCACATAATAAGTGGAGTGGGTTAAGAAAAACATGTAAAGACTCACATGAACTGATGTAAAATAAAGTGAGCAGAACCAGGAGGATCTTATACACAGTAATAGCACTACTGTAATGAAGATCAACTGTGAAAGACATAAATACTCTGATAAATATAATGATCCATGAAAATTCCAAAGGACTCATGCTGAAAAATGTTCTATCTCCACAGAAAACTGATGGAACTCTGAGTGCATAATGAAGCATATTTTTTCATGTTCTTTTTTTTCTTATTTTTTCTTTTCTTTTTCAGTAACATGGCTAATATAGAAATATATTTTATGGCTTCAAATGAATAATAAATATTATATTGCTTGCTTTCATCAAGGGGTTGGGAAAAGGCTGGAAGAAGAGAATTTGAAATACAAAATGCAGACTAGGAGAGTACTGACCATACCTTTTTCAGGATCACACCATCTAGAAAGCACCAAAAACTTGCAGATTCCCAAAACTAGCTATGCAAACAGCATGAAAAAGCCTGATGCTTAAAGCAGTGCCTCCCCACTTCAAGTAAACGGAGATCAACTTTACTATAAAGTTCAAATTCAAAATCTAGCTTGGAAAAATGAGTAAAAAACAAAAAAAAATCTGATTGGAAAGACCAAGTTATAAACTCAGAAGAAGACAACAATGTGAAACCAGCCACAAAAGCTCAAAGAAAAATGCTAACTGAACCAAAGCCCAAAAAGAATTCCTGAAAAAATTAGAGATAAGAATGATAGAGTAAAAATTGGGAAAAGAAATGAAACTGATACAAGAAAATTTTAAAAAGAGAATTAACAGTTTGGTAAAGGAGGCAAAAAAACATACTGATGAAAATAACACTTAAAAACAGAACTGATATGTTCAAAGGACAACAAAAATGTGCATACCCTTTGATCCAGCAATACCACTACTGGGTCTCTACCCTGAAAAGATAATAAAAAAGGGTAAAAACATCACTTGTACAGAAATATTTATAGCAGCCCTGTTTGTGGTGGCAAAGAATTGGAAACTGTGTGAATGTCCATCAGTTGGGGAATGGCTTAATAAACTGTGGCTTAAAAAACTGTATGTCATGGAACACTATTGTGTTATTAGAAACCAGGAGGGAAGGGGTGGCTAGGTGGTGCAGTGGATAGAGTACCAGCCCTGGAGTCAGGAGTACCAAATCTGCCCTCAGACATTTAATAATTACCTAGCCATGTGGCCTTGGGCAAGCCACTTAACCCCACTGCCTTGCAAAAAGAAAAAGAAAAAGAAACCAGGAGGGATGGGAATTCAGGAAAGCATGAAAGGATTTGCATGAACTGATGCTAAGTGAGATCAGCAGAACCAGAAAAACATTGTACATTCTAACAGCAACATGGGGGTGATGAGCAATCTTAATGGACTTGCTCATTCCATCAGTGCAACAATCAGGAACAATTTTGGGATATCTGCGATAGAGAATACCATCTGTATCCAGAGAAAGAATCATGGAGTTTGAACAAAGATCAAGGTCTATTACCTTTAATTTAAAAAAAAAAGTTATCCTATTATGCAAAAAAAAAAACAGAATTGATCTGATATAGTAAATGAGGCAAAAAAAATGCATTATAGAAAAGAACTCCTTAAAAAGCTAATTAGGCCAAATGAAAAGGGGGTATAAAAATTCACTGAAAGAAAAAAGTATAAAAGCTCAATGAAAAAAAAATTCCTAGGGGCGGCTAGGTGGCGTAGTGGATAAAGCACCGGCCTTGGAGTCAGGAGTACCTGGGTTCAAATTCGGTCTCAGACACTTAATAATTACCTAGCTGTGTGGCCTTGGGCAAGCCACTTAACCCCATTTGCCTTGCAAAAAAAAAAAAACTAAAAGAAATTCCTTAAAAATTAGAAGTGAACAAGTGAAAGCTAATGATTCTATGAGACATTTAGAAACAATCAAAGTCAAAAGAACAAAAAATAGAAGAAAATGTGAAATATCCCACTAGAAAACTGACCTGGAAAATAGATCAAGGAGAGATAATTTAAGAATTACTAGAATACCTGAAAGCCAGGATCAAAAAGAAAGAGCCTAAATATCAATTTTCAAGAAATATTGCCCTGTCATACTAGAACCAGAGGGTAAAGTAGAAACAGAATCTACCAATCACCTCCTGGTCAAGGAGAAAAATACTGCAAGCCACCAGAAGGCACAGTCAGGATCACACAAGATTTAGCAGCTTCCACATCAAAGTTACTAAGGGCTTAGAATATGATATTCTAGAAGGCAAAGGAGTTAAGATTATGCAAAGAATCACCTATACAGAAAAACCAAGTATAATCCTTCAGAGTAAAAATGGATATTTAATGAAATAGAAGAGTTTCAATCGTTCCTGATGAAAAGACCAGAACCGAACAGAAAATTTTTACTTTCAAACTCAAGAGAAACATAAAAAGATAAAGATGAAAGTGTAATCATATGGATCTCAATAGAGTTTAAACTATTTACATTCCTATATGGGAAGATGCTACAACTCCCAAGAACTTTATCAGGCGCAGCTAGATGGATACAGCACTGGCCTTATAGTCAGGAGGGCAGGAGTTCAAATCCATTCTCAAACACAACACTAACTAGCAGTGTGACCTTGGGCAAGTCACTTAACCCTGACTGCCTCACATCCAGGGCCATCTCCAGTCATCCTGATTCATAACTGTACTCACATGGCTCTGGAGGAAAAAGTGAAGCTGGTGACTTAGCACAGCAGCCCCTCACTCAAAAAAAAAAAAATCCAATTCACATGCTCATCATGGCATCACTTCCCTGATGTTGTGGTCTTTTTTGAGAATGAAGGAAAACAAACAAACAAGAACTTCATCATGATTAGAGGAGTTTATATAGACAGAAGAAATAGGTATAAATTATGTTGAAATGATCTCAAAAAAATGAAGGAGTGTTGCAGCAGAAGAAGAGGGAAGGAAAAGGAAGAAAAGGGGAAATTATCTCAAATCAAAGAGGCATGCAAGGAAGAAGTTTTTACAATGCCAGGGATAAAGGGGCAGTGACGGGCAATGCTTGAACCTCATTCTTGTCAGAATTGGTTCAAAGAAGGAAGAATATAAATACACACTCATTTGTGCATAAATATATAATTTATTGAGTAAGGAAATAGGAGAAAAAAATGAAAAAGAGGGGATGACAAAATGGAGAACAGATTAAGGGAGGCAGAGGCTAAAAGAAAAATAGACTTGAGGCAGACCAAGATAAAAAGAGAGAGAAGAAAAAACAGAAGAAAATGAAATTGGGGGAGGGAGTTAGTAATCATGACTGTGAATGTGAACAGGATGAGTTCACCTATAAAACAGAAGGAGAGCTCAAAATGGATTAGAAACCAGAATCCAACAGTTTGTGGTTTCCAAGTGATACACTTGAAACAGAAACATATTCTCAGAGGTAAAGGGCTGGAGCAGAACCTACTATGCTTCACTGAACTAAAAAAAAGGTAGAGCTGGCATTCATAACCCCAGATAAAGCAAAGCAAACTCAGACCCAATGAAAAGGGATCATTAGGGAAACTACACAGCTGGGAGTAGGACACAAGTTTTCGGGTGAGGGTCTTATTTCTCAGATATACAATGTCGAAGGACTCATAATACAGAGACTAAGAATAAAGATCCTCCTATCTTGTTCTCTCTGGCTATTCTGAAACCAGCCCCAGCCCAGTCATTACACCCAGGTTTGAGCCCCCCCAGTCCCAGCCCTGGCCCCAATGGCATGAATTAAGTGTTTTCCCTTCGACGGCCACAAGATGTCAGGGCAGACGCAGGGCTGCCTAGTGCCACAAAGCCCTGGCCAGAAGAGACCCAAGAGAGGGGCTTACATTCACTCCAAAGTCCGGGGAGGTCGAGCTCCAAATGGCCCCAATGCTGGCAGCAGCCAGCATGGCTTCCACTGCATACACGCTGTTCGGTAAATAACCTGAAACAAAAAAATGCAGGCCACATGACTACAAAACAGACTTTAGTCACCACTCCCTGGCTGCCCTCCCAGGCTTTCCTATCCAGGTTGAGGTGTTCCTCTGGTCAGAGGTGAAAGGAGCTAATTGTTCTTATCCACAGTAATCTACCCAGAAGCACAGGTGTGACTGGGGTCATGGATTAAAAAGTGGCTAGGCCACCCACAAGGACTGCTCCTTCTATAGGAAACAAAGGTCAGAAGCAAAACAAAGGGAGAGAGGAGGCACATACAGGCATCAAAGAAAATTTTGACTGAATTTACTCGTTTATAACAAACATTTATTTTAGAATTCTCACTTGTTGGTGCTGCTTGTCCTTTGTTCTCAAAGAAGATCATGGCATCAAAAAAGTGATTGCCATGATATGCACATGAATTAATTTTGAGTGGCAAGGGGGTAGGGGGGTACTAGGCAAAGTCACCAGTCTGGAGATGGCCCTGGATGCAGGGCAGTCAGGGTTAAATGACAGCTAGGTGGTGCAGTAGATAGAACACAGGTCCTGGAGTCTGGAGGACCTGAGTTCAAATCCAACCTCAGACACTTGACACTAGTTGTGTGACCCTGGGCAAGAGCACCTGCTTAGAATGTACAGGGAATGCCAAGTGGCCAGAGATGGGGAATTGAGGCCAAACAGAGTTAAGAAATCATTTCAGATGCTATTTCCAAAGTCAGAAACAGAGAGAATACAAATCAATAAAATGATGGTGTTACTTGGAGATAAATGTGGCTATTTTCCAATGTCACTTCAATCACCTATTTTTCAAAGTTATCGATGCCTTTTGTTTTTATACAACATTCTTTTCTACATACATCCCAATGGCCCCTTCTAGCACGTACACACACACACACACACACACACACACACACACTAACACGAAAGACTAAGTTTGAGACTAAGTTTGGTCATTATAAAGTATTCAGTTTTCTCTTATTGTTCTTCCATTTACATTAAGTAATCATTATGAATATCATTTTCCAAGTTCTGCTTACTTCACTTAACAACTCCTTATAGACCTTCCCCATGTTTCTCTGAATTCTTCATAATTGTAAATTTGTTAAGTCATTTCCTAATCAACGGAGTGCACATACTTTTCTTGCCATATTTCACTGCATATGTCCTTAAGGAAAAGCACTGTGCTAACATTCTTCCTATTTACTCCTTAAAAAAGAACCTTTTGGTTGAAAGTGAATTAGGACCAACCCACAAATTCACTTTTCCAATGTGAAAGTTCACTAAACTGTTACTTAGTTCATAAGAGGGAAGTCACTATTCAAAGACACTTGTTTAATATTCAGACCAAGGAAGGTCTTATAAGAGCTACCTTCTTAGTGATTAAAAAATGGGAGAAGTCTGTTCTTCCTTATAAAGTATATTATATGACTGCCCTAAGGAACACTACCTGGAACAAGTTTTTCCAAACTGTTTCCTACTATCACTATTTAAACATGATAAATAGCTTCCTTTGAATCTTGTAGTTAAATCATCTGATTCTCTGCTCTGGGGAAGGAGTAAAATTAAGCAAATTTCTCAACACAAGGAATCATTCATTCCCTGTAAACCTCTCCCCTCCCCCAAAACATACAGTTCTAATATATCACATTTATAACACACCCAAAGGCAATTTAGTAAAGCTAGGCTCTGCTTCACTTAATGTCAGAGTTCTCCATGAATAAGGTAGAAAGATCCCACAAAAAGGTTAAGAAGGGATTTTTCTTTTTTTCCTTCTTTACTTTTTTAAGGGAAAATTCAGTCTCATAGTATCCCAGAGTTGGTAATGACCTAATCTAATTTCTGTGCTTTAAGGAAAAGTAAACTGAGTCCTAGAGAAGTGATGTGACTTGCACACAGTGAGTCAGTTGCTTAGGTGGCTTTAAAACTAAGGTCTTAGTTTGAAAAAAAAAGACCAAAGACTATTACCTTTAATTTAAAAAAAAAAAAACATCTTATTATGCAATTTTGCTATCTCTTGAACATTATTTTCTTCCTTAAGGATATAATCTCTCTCATCACATTCAACTTAAATCAAGGTATACCAAGGAAACAATGTGGAGACTGACAGGTTGCCTTCTATGGGGAGTGGGGGGGGGGGGGGAGTGAGATTGGGGGTGGAATTGCAAAATTCAAAATAAATAAATAATTTTTTTAAAAAAAACCTAAGGTCTTAGACAGCTAGCTGGCCCAAGCAGTTAGAACACCGGTCCTAGAGTCAGGAGGATGTGAAAATCCAGTTTCAGACACTTAATAATTACCTAGCTGTGCGACCTTGGGCAAGTCACTTAACCCTCTCCCCAACTGCCTTGCAGAAACCAAAAAAAAAAAAAAATTAAGGTCTTCTGACCATGCAGTTCAATCCTCCTCACTTTACTTCCTAAGTTTTTCTGACCCTGACACACCAAAAAATTAAAATACAGCCACTGTGCAAAGACACCTTTAAGATGCTTCTAGCTTAGCAATGCTCTATGAAAACCAGGGTCTGAAGCATAAAAAATATTAACTAAAATGAGGTTTGGCCTGAAAAAGAAATTTGACATACTCTGGGAAATGGCCCAATTCTCTACTTTCCTTCTGGAAACTAATAATCAATAAAACAAGATTTATTTCTTCCACCTCAAATTTTGTGAGGGCATAGCTGTAGTCTAAAACTGAAAGGGAAAAATCAAGAAGGGCCTATTTAATAATTCCATTAGAAATGCCACTTTATAAAAAGCTAAGCAGGAAATGGAACTTGAAGAAAAACAATTAACTGTGGAAACCATGCACATCTACTTGTCACCATTCTTATAAATGATGATGATATAGGATGTCAAGTGCCCCATGGCATTGCTCAGGGGCACATGGTTCCTTCCCTGAAAGAGTCCTAACTACGACCTGTTGCTCCACTGTAATATTATATTATATTGTATATATCATAATCTATGGTATACTATAAACTGTTTCTTGCATTTCCATAGTTTTTTTTCCAAGTTAATTATAATGATTTATCACCTCTATCTTTAGGTAATTTACAGAAAACAAATAGGCTATTACCTGTTATATCACATCTCTTTGTATTTTCCAAATCCTCATGTAAAATAGCTTCAATATCTTTCTTTAGCTCTTAGGGTGGGTACTGCTAAAGCACCAGTGCTCTAGGCACATTATATCTGGATTGCTCACATTAACTTATATTTAGTCACAGGCACAGTAAATCAATAGATTAATATTTAATATCCAAATAATCAAAATTATATATTGAAAATACTCTGATTTGTAAATTATCTATTCAAAAAATTCAAATTATTTTTCATTAGTGGATCCCTGCGACTGGTGGGTACCCAAGAAAACCAGACTGGATACCCAAGTCTCCAAACAGTCCCTAGCATTGTAAATAACCCTTCAATTACAAATGAGTTCCCACATTATAGTACCAGGGCATAGCACAGGATCTACTCTCACTTTCTGTAGCCTGGTTTGTTCATCCAACTTGCCTGATATCAGTAGGTTCTACAACTTAAACTGTCTTGGGAGCCTAGACGTACTCCTGTTGTGGAGGTAAAGGGGGGAAGAGAAAGAATACACTCCTACTCCTTGGTAATACAGCTCCCAAGGCCTCCCTGGTGATTTACATAAACTCAGTCCCCAATGACACCATTAATTCTTAAATATAAAACAGAAACTTAATGATAAGGTAAAAGGAAGAATAACCATACCAAAATATGAAGCCACTCCACTAACTGTGTGGATTGTTCTTGGAGGAATTAAAAAAGTCAAAGTATGGAGTCTGATTGTGAGGTTCTCCAAGAATTATGTTTCCCCATCATATGCTTCCCCCTTATGTGGTTTTATAATTATGTGTCCACTCTCCCTCATGGTGCATCAGTAGATAGAAAAGTACAACTCTGGTTTGTGAGTGAATTCTGATGCACCGATTATTCATTTGCCTTATATTGGGTAACTGCATTGTTATGATTATGCTTCTTTTTGCCTTATCAGGGAAGGAGGGCCTTGGCTAAATTTTGGGCAAAACCAGGAAAACTAAGAGGCAGAGGTGAGAAAGATGGTCATCATCCTCTCATACAATTAAACTAAAGAAATCCATTTTTCATTTAGCTGTATGAGTTAAAATAAGAACCAAATGGTCCTAAATTAATCTTCCCATGTTTTTCCTATAACTATTTGATTTAGACCTTTATCAGTTACAACTCCACTAGCTGCTTCCTCTCTGGTCCTAACTTCTCTCCAACTGGGCAAAGCCACTTCTCTTCTGCTCTCAAGCTGATTAAGAAGCATCAAGTTCTTTTAATTCACAATTACTCTTAATAGGGTGCTGCAAAACTGTCATGCTATATATGAGAAAATGCTATATGGGCAGCTAGATGGCACAGAGGGAGCAGCTAGGTGTTGCAGTTGATAGAGCACCAGCCCTGGAGTCAGGAAGACCTGAGTTCAAATCCTACCTCAGACACTTAATTACCCAGTTGTGTGACCTTGGGCAAGTCACTTAATCCCATTGCTTTAAATAAAAAAAAAATGTTAAGGCTATGCTATATATGCTATGTAAGGTGCTATAAATGCTATATAAGAAAAAGTTACACTATATATAAGAAATATAGTCCCTTATACCAGGGTAGTTAGGTGGTGCAATGTATAGAGCACCAGGACTGGAGTCAGGAAGGCCAGAGTTCAAATTTAGCCTCAGGTACCTACTAGTTGTGTGACCCTGGGCAAGTCACTTCACCTTGTTTGCCTCAGTTTCCTCCTCTGTAAAATGAGCCAGAGAAGGAAATGGCAAACCACTTCAACATCTTTGCTGAGAAAAAAGGTCACAAGGAATTGGATGTGACTGAAATGACAGAACCTGAGAACTGCAAAACTGGGGGGGCAGTCAAGACATGCCCATCAGCTGACAAACTGCCTTCGGTAGGGGGTGGGGGGGGAGGGAAGTAAGATTAGGGGGAAAATTTGTAAAACTCAAAATAAATAAAATCTTAAAAAAAAAAAAAGACAAGCCCTTCAACATAAAGGACTCTGCCCAGCCCAAACAGCTCTCAGCTTCTCAGAACAAAATCTGCTCTTTACCCCTCTGGATCTCCCTTTCAAACTAGAAAGAGAAGTTTCTGAGGCTTCCCCTCTCCATAGCTGCAGAGGGTACTGAAGGCCAATAAAGTCAAACCCCATGGAATCTGATTTTATTCCAAAGAGCATCTAAGCAACTTCTCTAGCCTTTTTTTTGGCCAATCAACAAAGCAATAGTCTCTCTTCCAATCTCAGCAACTGAGATTCTCCCTTCACCATACTCTCCTTCTGGCCTCTTCAGACTTATTTTCTTCACAGCTGGTTTTTCCACTTTCCAGGCTTTAAATCAGAACGACCTAGTGGTCTGGTAGGCAAGAAGCATTTATAAAGTACAATATGCCAGGCCCTGAGGAAATAGGGGAAAAAATAGTCCCTGCCCTCAAGGAATTTGGGGGAGACATGTAAATAAATAAATTAAAAAATATATATGTATATGGGTCACATGTGTAGATGTCATACATAAGGTAAATAATGCGTAATCTCAGAGGGGAAGACATTGGCAGCTGGGGGGACTGGGGAGGTGAGTAGATCTTGGCTAAATTTTGAGCAAAACCAGGAAAACTAAAGGGGCAGAGCTGAGAAAGATGGTCAGCATCCTCTTATGCAAAAGAAATCCATTTTTCATTCAGCTGTGTGAGTTAAATAAGAGCTGAATGATCCTAAATTAATCTTATTTTCCACACAGTGATTTATAACTTTTCAGTTTTAACACTGAAAATTCTAAAAACAGTCAAATGCCAATAATCTGAAAAACCATGGCCTTGAACCTCAGTCTTTTCTCTGCCCTCAAACAAGTCATCTCTGTACATTCATCTAACAATGAGTTCTCTATTCGATATTCTTCCTCATTTTATCTAACAAAATACATTCCTTTACAAATTTATTTCATGGGGGCAGTTAAGTGGCATAGTGGATAGAGTACCAGTCCTGGAGTCAGGAGGACCTGAGTACAAATTTATTTTCCTTTTTCCTTACACAAAAGCTATTTTTCTACCCCTTTCAGGAACCCAACTGCTTACATACAAGGGCAGTATCTTACAATCTTTCTCCACACCATGAATATTTGTAGTTTTTGACAAATTAAAAATAATACATAATAACAATAATAGTTATAGTCATAGCACAAATGCGCTAGACACTGTGCTAAACGCTTTTTAAGTGTCTCCTTTGAACCTCACAACAACCCTGGAAAGTAGGTACAATTATCATTACCATTTTACAGATGAGGAAATTCAAGTAAACAGAGGTTAAGTGACTTGCCCAGAGTCACAGAGCTAGTAAGTGTCTGAGGGTAATAGTGAATTCAGATATTGCTGACTCCAAGCCCAGCACTCTATCTACTGTGTCATCTAGGTAGGAGAAGTGCAAAGAGCATATAAACAAAATGATCAAATATTTGATATAATAAACAAATTTTATATTGGATCAATCTAAAATAAATTTTTCTTATTCAAGACAATCATTATAGGCAAAAATACAAGTCAATACCAAATATATATAATATGAAAAATATTTTCCACATATATACTATATATATATTTTATTTATTTATATATATATACATATATATATATATGAACATATATAACAGTTCGTAAACAAATAAAACCTTTCCATAGCAATGAATTACATTAAACAGATCAAAATACAAAATGTAGCTGCATGTAATGTTATCTATTCACAATTATAGAACTAGGATTAGTTTTATAAATGAGTTATAAAAGTATGCATGAACTAGAATATTTTTGATAAGAACCAATAACCATGAAGAATTTAGAGAAGAATGGGAAGACTTAAAGGAACTGATGTGTATACTGAAGTTAGTCAAATGAGGAAAATAGCATATACAATGATAACATTACACAATTATATAGCATAAGTAAGAACAATAAAATGAAACTGAATGCTATGAAATTATAATGACCAAATCTAGCTCTAGAGAAGAGTTGGGAAAAAAAAAATCTCTGTCCTTTCACTACAGAGGTGAAGGAAAATGAGTAAGGAAAATTTTATATACTGTCAGATACACTTAATGTATTACATTACATAGAATTTTTTTTAACCTTTGTTATAAGGAAAGGGAATGAGGAAGGAAGGAGATTTATTGAGAAATAAATAAAATGTTAAAAGTATATAAGAAAGGGAGGAAGGAAGGAAGAGAGGAAGGAAAGAATGGAGGAAGAAAGAGAGGGAGGAGAAAAGAGAGAGGGAAAGAAGGAAGAAAGGAAGGCAGGGAGAAAAGAGAGAGGGAAAGGAGGATTATTACTGAATGATATCATTTTAAGTCATTGTCTCTTCAAGGATGTTAGTGGCTTTCTTTCTCCCTCACATCTTCCCTCTCTTCTTCTTCTTCTCCATTTTCCCTCTCTGTGCCTACCCACTGGTTGCCACACATGACTTCAATGCATATTCACCTTGCCTCTACCTCTCCAAACTCCTCTCATCCTTTAAGAGGTAGCTTGGGTGATGCTCTCCATACCACATTAACTTGTTTTTAACTATCTTCCTTCATATAGCTAAAAAAGGTAAATCTAATCATATTTACTCTACTCAATAAACAATAGTTTATTACTAAACTCTTGCCACTAGAATTAGATAAAAAAAATTTTTCTGACTTTTAAAATCCTTTTCCTTTTTTTTTTGTTTTTTTGCAAGGCAACAGGGTTAAGTGACTTGCCCAAGGACACACAGCTAAGTAATCATTAAGTGTCTGAGGTCACATTTGAACTCAGGTGCTCCTGACTCCAAGGCTAGTACTCTAATCCATTTCGCCACCTAGCTGCCCCCTAAAATCCCTTCTAACCTCGTTCAGCCTTCCTTTGGAGGCTCATTATACTTCCCTTCCTGCTGTCTACAGTTCTGTCAAACTGTCCTCGCTATTCAATACCCAAGATTTTCTGTCTCCTGCCTCTGTTCATAAAAATAAACTTACTGCAAAGTCTGAAAACCATTTTAGTAAGAGTTTGTTCCGAGTCCAGTGCATTTCATCTCCTGAACCACTACTACATGGGATACTCACCAACCACCCTGTCTCCTGTTTTCACTCCAATTTTTCTCATAGCTGCAGCATACAAAGCTACACGTTGCCTTAATTCTCCAAAAGTCACCTTCACAATTTCCTCTTTGCCTTCCCCTGAAAAGAGAAGAGATCAACCATTTGTGAATTATCAGAGAGAAATCTGCATCTGCCAAAGAGAGGATAGATAATCATCTTGTACTGAGAAGCACACTCTATTCTAGCTTTTCATAGGTGGCTAACAGTGTTCTTCTACAATAGAGTAAGAAAAAAACAACCTCATTTTAAATAAAAACTGTTATCATATAAGTCACAAGAAAATGCTAATCTATCAAAAGATGTATATGTACTTAGGAAGCTCACTATTTAAGAGAAATCAAGCGATAAATGCTTTAGGACTGCCATTCGTGCTACTCCAGAAATGGAAAATTTAAAATGTAGTCAAATCCCCAACCTAACAAGACTGAATTATCTGAATTAGACCAGCTGACCAGTTTCTGCCCTATAAAATGGAGCCAACAGTTAACATATATTACCTGACAATATTAGATAAAATTTAAATAGATGTGAAACTCCAACTCTACAAGAAAAATAAATAAATAAATAAATAAATAAATAAATAGGAAATGATTGCTCACTTCATAAAAAAAAAAGTAACCATGGGGCAGCAAAGTGGTGCAGTGGAAAGAGCACCAGCCTTGGAATCTGGAGTACCTGGTTTCAAATCCTGCCTCAGACACGTAATACTTACTTAGCTGTGTAACCTTTGGGCAAATCACTTGGCCCCATTACTTTGCAAAAATAAAAAAAATTTAATAAAAGAATAACCGAAGATCAGCAGGGAGACCTCTACCAGAGCAGCATGAAGCCCAGGCCCTCAGCATGGCCCTGGCACTCAGGGCAGCCCCAGTAGCCTAGATCCCAGGAAACCGAAGCAGGTCCATAGAGCTGCCCAGGAGGAGCCTCCAGGCAGCTGCACCCTGAGTGCTCAGCCCACCAAAGGTAAGGGAGTGGAGAGAGACTGCTGAGGTCTATCTTCTGTCCCTGGAACAGGACTCTGGGGCTTTGACCACATTCAGACCCTGGTCGCAGTCTAGGCTCCCCATAGAGCAAGGACCCCCCCACTCACCGCCCCAAGGCAGAGGGGTGAGTTTGTGGTCATTCACAGACCAGGAGAGCAGTCAGAGCCTCACACACTGAGGTCCTTGGGGGGGGGGGGGGGTCCCAATACTCAGAAGCTCAGGAAGCTCCCCAAAACCAGGCACAGGCTGGGGAAATGAGTAAACAGGAAAAAAAAAAGGAAACTGATCATAGACAATAACTTTGGTCCCATGGAGGACCAAAATACTCAATCTGAAGATGAGAAAGTATAAACTTCTGCATCTAAAGACTCCAAGAAACATAGAAGTTGGGCTCAGGAAATGATAGAACTCAAAAAGGATTTTGAAAATCAAGTAAGGGAGATAGAGGAAATATTGGGAAAAGAAATGAGATGCAGGAAAAACATGAAAATGAAGTCATCAGCTTACTCAAGGAGATCCAAAAAAATGCTGAAGAAAATAACATGTTAAAAACCAGCTTAGGTCAAATGGATAAAACAGTTCAAAAAGTTACTGAGGAGAAGAATACTTTAAAAAGCAAAATTGGCCAGATGGAAAAGGAGGTAAGAAAGCTCTCTGAGGAAAACAAATCCTTCAGATGTAGAATGGAGCTAAAGAGCTGATGACTTTATGAGAAGTCAAGACAGAATACTTCAACACTAAAAGAATGGAAAATTAGAAGAAAATGTAAAACATCTCATTGAAAAAACAACTGATTGGGGTGGCTAGGTGGCGCAGTGGATAGAGCACCGGCTCTGGAGTTAGGAGTTACCTGAGTTCAAATCCGGCCTCAGACACTTAAATAATTACCTAGCTGTGTGGCCTTGGGCAAGCCACTTAGCCCCATTTGCCTTGGGAGAAAAAAAAAACTAAAAAAAAGGAAAGAAAACTGATCTGGAAAACAGATTCAGGAAAGATAATTGGGATACCTGAAAGTCACGATCAGGAAAAGAGCCTTGACTTCATTTTTTTTTTAGGTTTTTGCAAGGCAAATGGGGTTAAGTGGCTTGCCCAAGGCCACACAGCTAGGTAATTATTAAGTGTCTGAGACCGGATTTTAACCCAGGTACACCTGACTCCAGGGCCGGTGCTTTATCCACTGGGCCACCTAGCCACCCCCCTTGACTTCAATTTTAAAGAAATCCTACATGAAAATTGCCCAGATATCCTAGAAGCAGAGGGCAAAATAGGAATAGAGAGAATCTGCTAATCTCCCCTGGAAAGAGATCCAAAAAAAAAAAACCAGGAATATTATAGCTAAGTTCCAGAACTTCCAAGTCAAAGAGAAAACATTACAAGCAGCCAGAAGGACATAATTCAAATATCATGGAGCTGCAGTCAGGATCACACAGGACTTAGCTATCTATAGTCATCTGAATTGGCTCTGAATCACTAATAATTAGAGAAATGCAAATTAAAACAACCCTGAGGCTACCTCACATCTATCACATAGGCTATCATGACAGAAAAGGAAATTGACACATGCTGGAGGGAATAGGGGAAAATAGTTACATTTGCACCTTTTGTTGGTAAACTGTGGTAAACTGGTCCAATCATTCTGGAGAACAATTTGGAACTATGCCCAAAGGGCTAACAAACTGTTCCTATCCCTTGATCCCAGCAATACAACTACTAGATCTATAAACCAAAGAGATCAAAGAAAAAAGAAAAGGATTCATATGTACAAGAATAATTATAGCATTCTTTTGGTGATGACCAAGAATTAGAAATTGAGGAGATGATCCATCAATAGGGGGAATGGATTAAAATCTCTGGCCCTTGAATGTGATGGAATACTACTAAGCTAAAAGGCAAGATGAAGAGGACAGTAACCTGGGATGACATATGAACAATTGCAAAGTGAAGTAAGAAGGTGCTCGGGGCCAAAAGGTCTGACAGAACTGGATCAACCAGTGAAAGATTTAATAACTCAAAAACAATTCCAAAAAAAAAAAAAAAAACAATTCCAAAGGACTCATGATGAACTAACCACATCCAGTTAGAGAGTTGATGGACTAAAAGCATTAGATTGAAGTATATTTTTTATTCTATTTCTTTTTTTCAGAACACGACTAATGTGGAAATATTTTATGTGACTTTATATGTACAATGGGTATTGTAATTCTTGCCTTCTTAATAAGGAGAGGAAGGCAAGAGGAGGAGAAGGAAGAGAGAGAGAGAGAGAGTCTGTATTTGGAATTGAAAATAAAATTGAATTAATTTTAAATTTAAATTAATTTTAAATATATTCTCCTCTTCTTAGTAAAAAGTTAACAAGACCTCTACCAGCCCTGGATGGTCTGAGTCCCCTCTAGGGCTCAGCACACAGTGGGTATTTAATAAATGTTTGTGGTACTGAACTGACAATTTAGGCACTTCCAACACCCACAGAAAAAAAGTGAAGACTCACTTGCAGCATACAGAGCAATCTTGTCATTTTCCTTGTGCTTCAGGAGATTTTCAGCATAATTTAGACGACTGCCTTTGAACCACTCAGGCACATCAGCTATTCCCTTAGACGTATCAACAACCTGGAGAAAATGACAGAGCAAATCAGGACACTGGTAAATCATGACAGTGGTTTTCTAAGCTATCCAACTAGAAAACTAGCCAACTCACCAGGCCAAAGTACTCTTTAAAAGGGGGTTCAATTTGTTAGAGCTTTCAAAATAGCCCTGAATTGAAAAGCAGGTATTAATGCTGTGCATTCTAGATTGCCTCCATTTCTTTTTTGGAGAAACAAGCCAACTTCTCAAGTGAAAAACCAAAGGTAATCTAGGAGAACAGGCTTAAAAGTTAAGATCTACAATATTCCAGAGACAGCAATTTTTCACTGAAATTCTATTCAGCATTGCTTCTCTGTACCAACCAAAATAGATGGGGAAGTAAGGCAGGAGCTGACCCTGAGATTTTTTTTACTGGTGCAGGATACTCTCAGTGTGGGAAATCCTTCCACCGATACAAATTAGCAACTTTTCTCCACCTTAAGAGTCTTAGAAAGTTGTATGGGAGACTCAGAGGTTTAGTGACTTGCCTATCATCACACAGTGGAATACATGTCAGAAGGAATACTTACATTCAGGTCTTTTGGGCTCCAATTCACAATATTGCCCAATGATCAGGCAGAATAAGCTGTATATATAACAGCCTTCCTTGCCTCAAGACCCTTGATATTCTACAGGGTAAGAACTTTGTCAAATTATCTACTTTGGGGGGCAAGCTAGGTATTGCAGTGGATAGAGCACTGGCCATAGAATCAGGAGGACCTGAGTTCAAATTCAGCCTCAGACACTTAATAATGGCCTAGCTGTGTGAACTTGGGCAAGTCACTTAATCCCACTGCCTTAAATAAATAAAAAACAATTATCTACACTGGAAATGATATACTCACCTCATCATACATATGAGAGAAGATAATTCCACTGAATTTCCAAAACTCTGCCCAGAAATCTGAGTAAGACTCCACCGACCACTGATACATTTCATTATAATTGGCTAAAAATAAAGAAATTGGAATCGCTATACAGGTAAGCTTTTGAAAGAATAATCAACAGAATAACAAGTTGTTTCATTTTTATTGGGAGGTGGTTCATGAAATTTCACTTTTGGTAAGTACTAGTTCAGTAAGACAGAAATTTGGGGGGGGGAAGAAAATCCAAATTAAAATATCCATAATGTATAGTTACTATTCATAAACTAACCAAAAGTGACTACAAGAGTAGTCTGTTATTTCAGAGATCAACGATTAGCACTTGGATAACAGTACTCCATGTAGGGAGAAGGAAACTGGTGGAACTTAAGACTAAAAAAACTGGAATAATAAAATAGAATATAAAATAAATGGAATTCCAGTTCCATTCAAAAAAATCAAGGTCTACTAGATGAAAGGCACCAGCAGTGGAAGAAAAAGTCTTTTGCTGGCTTCAATGTAATTTCTTGGAAAGTCATTGGTAATGCTACTACACTAAGTCACTGTACCAAGTTCATGGTAGAGTGAAAAGCAAATTTCACTTAAGATTCCCAAGATTTGGAAGTGAGGTCCGGCTCTGACAATTACAAAATTTAGGCTCTTCCATTCCCTGGGCTTCGGTTTCCCCATCCATGAAAATTAATTAAACTGTTTCACTTCCCAGGTTGTCACAGAGAAAAATGAAAGGCTTCCAAGACTCTAAAGTACCATACACACACATATGGACAACTCCCTCCTTCCCTTTGAAGGACAAGTTCATCTGCTTCCAAGGTGCTCGGGGCCAAAAGGTCTGACAGAACCAGATCGACCTGTCCTTAAAGAATGAAGAAAGAGCTCAAAGACCTCAGGACAAAATGAAGCACTCTAAAAGTTCTGAGGTGTCTTTGGTCCAACTAGAGCACAATATACTTCAAACTGGAATATACACTAAAAAATCTCATTCTTAACCAGAAAATGTCTCCAATCAGTGAAAGGAAGGGAGAAAGTGGAAAGGGCAACTCTGGGGCCAATGCCTCTGTCCATTCAATCAATCCAGTACTAATGGAATCTAAACCCTGTGCTCAGTTCCTGGACTGGACAGTCCCTATGGACCCCACAGGACTGTGTATCCCTGTTCTGGAGAGTTTAAATCCAACTAGGAAGGAAAAAATGAACACCCCTGAAATAATTAGGAAACAAGCAGTAGTACATGATTTATAAGTAACTATTGCTTCACTACTTTGATTTCATAGATTCTCCCTTCACCAGCAGAGATGCCAACCCCTCTAATGACTTGCTTATTAAATCTGCCTTTGACATCAAACTAGGAATCATTGCTAATGCACTGGATTTTAAAAGAACTCAACAGGCCAGAACAGTGGGTAAGTCAAATAAAATGATAATTAATGGGGTTAAAGGAACTACAATGATACAGACTAGATAAAGCAAACAGAAGGGTAATCTCAGATGGTTGCAGAAGATAGGATTTGAACAGTGTCCAGGAGGAAGCCAAGAGGCAATGAGGAGGAGGGAGAACATTTCAGGCATGGGGACAGCCAGGAAAAAGGCAAAGTCAGGAGAGGGCATGTAAACAATAGCAAGGCAGTCAGTACATGAGCATCACAGAGGTGTGGAGGAAAGAACAGACTTGAAAGGTAGGGCCAGGCAAAGAGCTTTAAATGTCAAATGAGGCTTTTATATTTGATCCTTGGAGGTAACAGTAAGCCAGGGGAATTCAGTGAATAATAATAATGTTTGTCTTTCATTTTCAAAGAAGACCATGACATCAGGGAGGGGATGCCATGACAAGCATGAGAATTGGACTTGAGTGAGGGAGGGCCTGGGCTAAGTCACCAGTCTCACTTTCTCCTTAATAAATATAAGAGATGCTGTGAAGGGAAAAATTGAAAAGATCTGCTAACAGACTGGATATATGGAGGGTAGGAAAGTGCAGAGCTGAGGATGTCACTGAGGATTAAGGCTCACTGACCAGGAGGACAGGGATGCTCTGGACAGTAACAGTAAAGTTGAAAAGGAGAAATGAACAGGACAGAGCGGGAAGCCTGAATGACTAGGCCAATGGCATGACGGGGTGACATCCCCAGAGTGCTTTCTCCTTCCCTTCCTTCACTGGTTCATCACCAATGAGCACCCACCCCAGGTGTTCACATGAACTACTGGTGCCCACCCTGTGGTAGAACATTCCGAGCTCCTACTGGTCTGCTCAGCCAGACTCTAACATACTAATTTGTCTCAAAACACAGTGATGCCATTTTGGTCTGGGTGATAAGGCAGGGCAGGAACCAACCACGGTGAAAGCTGAGAAGCAGAGCCATTCCCCAGCCCAACTTCCAGGGTCCCTTTCGTTAAATGTGCTGACAAAGAAGGGGAGCAGAGGAGGGAGGGAGGGAAGCTGCCCACCCTGTCACTCACCCAGCAGATCCAAGCTCACTTTGTTCACACTTGCCCCGGCTCCCAGTCCTGCTCACACCAAAGTGATGGATGGAGCCGGGGCTTTCCCAGCACAGCCTGCCCACTCACAGGGGGTGAAGTGGGGCATGGAGTGGCATCTGTACACACACAGCCCCTCCCTGCACTGAAACAGGGTAAACTGAGGCCAGGGGGTCCCCCATGTACCCCCAGCAGTGACAGCCCAGGGGGTCCCCATGTACCCCCCAGCAGTGACAGCCCGGGGTCTCCCATCTACCCCCCCAGCAGTGCCAGACCGGGAGTCCCCCATCTACCCCCCAGCAGTGCCAGACCGGGGGTCCCCCATCTACCCCCAGCAGTGACAGCCCGGGGTCCCCCAAGTACCTCCCAGCAGTGCCAGCCCGGGTCCCCATGTGGCCCCAGCAGTGCCAGCCCGGGGTCCCCCATGTACCCCCAGCAGTGCCAGCCCGGGGCCCCCATCTGCCCCCAGCAGTGCCAGCCCGGGGTCCCCCATCTACCCCCAGCAGTGCCAGCCCGGGTCCCCATGTGCCCCAGCAGTGCCAGCCCGGGTCCCCATGTGCCCCGGCAGTGCCAGCCCGGGGTCCCCATGTGGCCCCAGCAGTGCCAGCCCGGGGTCCCCCATGTACCCCCAGCAGTGCCAGCCCGGGGTCCCCCATGTGCCCCGGCAGTGCCAGCCCGGGGCCCCCATGTGCCCCCACAGTGCCAGCCCGGGCCCTCATGTGCCCCCGCAGTGCCAGCCCGGGCCCCCATGTGCCCCCGCAGTGCCAGCCCGGGGTCCCCCATGTACCCCCAGCAGTGCCAGCCCGGGGTCCCCCATCTGCCCCCAGCAGTGCCAGCCCGGGGTCCCCCATGTACCCCCAGCAGTGCCAGCCCGGGGCCCCCATGTACCCCCAGCAGTGCCAGCCCGGGCCCTCATGTACCCCCAGCAGTGACAGCCCGGGGTCCCCCATCTACCCCCAGCAGTGCCAGCCCGGGGCCCCCATGTACCCCCAGCAGTGCCAGCCCGGGGTCCCCCATGTGCCCCGGCAGTGCCAGCCCGGGCCCCCATGTGCCCCGGCAGTGCCAGCCCGGGCCCCCATGTGCCCCGGCAGTGCCAGCCCGGGCCCCCATGTGCCCCCGCAGTGCCAGCCCGGGGTCCCCCATCTACCCCCAGCAGTGCCAGCCCGGGCCCCCATGTACCCCCAGCAGTGACAGCCCGGGGTCCCCCATGTACCCCCAGCAGTGACAGCCCGGGCCCCCATGTGCCCCCGCAGTGCCAGCCCGGGGTCCCCCATCTACCCCCGGCAGTGCCAGCCCGGGCCCCCATGTGAGGCCCGGGGCCGCCCCTCCGCTCCCCGGCCCGGCCCGGCCCCTCACCCAGCGCGGGCCCGCCGCCGCAGCGCACCGCCGCCCGGAAGCGGTCCATCTGCGCGTTCCTCTTGCCGTCGGGCTCCCACATCACCCGCGCCTCCATGATCTCCTCGCGCCCGGCCCGCGCCTCCTTGGACATGGCTGCGGCGCCGGGGCCGGGCCCGGAGGCCGGGGTCGCGCGCCTCGGCGCCTCCCGCACGCCCCCCGGGCACGCCGACGGAGCGCGCGCGTGCGCGTGCGCGGGGCCGGGACGTGCGCGCGCCGGCGCCGGGCCCCCCCCCGCGGGCTGGGTCTCGGCGGCGGCTCCGGCGGCGGCTCCGGCAGCGGCGGGCGGCTGAGGCGGGGGCCGGCCGCGGCGGACTGAGCCGGCTCCTTCCGCCGCCCCGCTCCGAGCCGCGCCGCCCCGCCCCCGGCCCCGCCCCGGAGCCCGTAACCTTCCGCCGCCCCGCCCCTCCCCGCCCCCGGCCCCGCCCCGCCCCGCCCCGGGCCGTAACCTTCCGCCGCCCCGCCCCGCCCCGCCCCGCCCTCAGACCCCGGGGCCCGTAACCTTCCGCCGCTCCGCCCTCAGACCCCGGGGCCCGTAACCTTCCGCCACCTGTCCGCCGAGGCCCGCCGCCCCCTCCGCGGCCCGCGGGGCCCGCCCTCCCGGCGGCCGAGGCCGAGTCTCGGGCCAGGCGCAGCTGACGGAACGGAGAGCGCGGGTCGGAAATGGGGACGCCGCGAGAGAATGCGGGGAGCGCCGGGAGCCCCCCGGGGGGCCGCGGGGAGCAGGCGGGTCACGTGGGCCCCGGCCCCAGGCTCCCGCGTGGTGCGGCCACGTGGCTGCAATGGCGCCCACGTGTGGCCGAGGATTGGAAACCGGGGCGCCCCCCATGAGTGAGGACAAGGGGGGCCGCGGCCCCCCACTGCAGTCCGGCGCACGCGCTTGCCACGGCCTCACCTCCCCCATGTCATGGGCCTCTCCACAAATGAGGGAGGGGCGGCCAGGGGTCACAGTGGTAGAGCCCCGGCCCTGGAGGCAGGAGGACCTGAGTTCAAATGTGAGCTCTTCTTAATAATTTAATACCTAGCTGAGAGAGACCTTAGGCAGGCCACTTACTCCCATTGCCTTACCAAAAAAAAATGTTGATAAATGACTAATATATAAGATATATATAACATGTACATATATATATTATATATGCATAACATGTATATATAATATACATAAGAGATGATATATAAGTGATGGAATACTCTTGTGCTATATAAGGAATGATGAGCAGGAGGATTTCAGAAAAACCTAAAAAGACTTCATGAACTGATCATGAAATAAGCCAAACCAGATCATTATGCACAGTGGCAGGCAGCCTTGTGGGATGATCAACTATGATTCACTTAGCTGTTCTCAGCAGTACAATGATCCAAGACAATTCTAAATGATGGAATGCAGATGGACTCTATAAAGATGGAAGCATACAATTTTCACTTTATTTTTCTCATTTTTTTTCCCCTTTTGGTCTCTTTCACAATGACTAATATGGAAATGTCCGCATCATGGTCTATAAATATAGATATAACCTAAATCAAATTGCTTACCATTTCAAGAAGAGGAAGGAAGAAAAATTTGGTCATCAAAAAAAATTTTAAATAAATGCTAAAAATTGTCCTTACATGTAATTGGAAAAAATGTAGCATACTTTAAAGCACTGTAGAAATGCTAGGTTTTTGTTTAATCCTAGTAATAATAGCACCATTTGCCTCCCATGTAACATGAAATTATCTATGTCCAAACCAGATATAGGGAGAAAAACTTTGAGATAATCAACATAGGAAAGATACCCACTATTTAACTGTTGCTGAGTCGTTTCACTCATGTACAACTGTCTGTAATCTCATTTTGGGATTTTTCTCAGCAAAGACACTATCATGGCTCATCATTTCCTTCTCTGGATCATTTTTACAAATGAGGAAACTAAGGCAAGCATTTTGCAAACCTTAAAGAGATGTAAAATTCTAGCTAGAGGCAGTTAGATGGTCTGCGGAGTGCTAGGCCAGCAATCAGGAAGCCCTGAATTCAAATCCAGTCCCAGACACTTAGTAGTTGTGTGACTCTGGGCAAGTCATTTTACCCTGTTTGTCTCATCTGTAAAAGGAGCTGGAGAAGGAAATGTCAAGTTAGTTCAGTAACTTTGCCAAGAAATCCCCCAAATGGAATCAGGAAAGAGTCAGACTCCCAAATGAACAACTAGCAACACTAGCTATTAGTAATATTACTCATATAACCTCTTTGTGCTCTGAGAAAAAGTGTTTTGGCAAAGAGAACTCCCTCTGCAAATGAAATTATGAATCCAGACCCTATCCCTAGAATTTACAAAATCACTACCCTCCCCCTCTGTTTAGGAGCCTCAAATTGCTGTGAATGACTTTACAGATGGAGTTTATATTTCCATTTTACAGATTAGGAAACAAACCCACAAGGCAAAAGCACCTACCTCCAATGCATTATAGGCAAAGTGGTTGGAACCAGAGCATAGTTACCTAAACTACCTGTGTGACCTTAGGCAAAGCACACCCTCTCAGGTTCTCATTTTCCTGTAATTGTTAGAAGCCAAAGGGTTTCTTCCAGGTCTAAATTTCATCATTCTCTCAAAATCACTATCGTTTTCACTGCAGAAGTTCAAACAAGCTTATCTTCTTTTTCAGCAATTCAATTGTGCCAACACCTGGCAAATTGTTGTGTACAAAACACTCTCCTGGGGGCAAAGCCAAGTCTCTAACCCCACTGAGTTAATCTGAACCAGAAGTGGGTGGAGGGGAGGGTTGAGGAAGGAAGATGGAGAAAGAGTAAGTCATCAGTGCCTAGAATTATACTTATGATGAGTGACTTGTTCAGAGAAAGGGCAGCAGAAGGGGCAGAGGAGGGCAATGACGAAGAGAGTACTGACTTCATATTACACAGCTGGAGTATTGCAACAGCTGGTTGGTTTCCCAGCCTCCAGACTCTTTCCCCACTCAAACCCATCACCCCCTCCCCAACTTAACAGTCTTCCAAAGCTGATCTTCCAAAATCGAAAGTGTGACCAGATCACTCCCCCCAATTCAAAACCCAGTGGTTCCTGTCACATCCAAGATCAGATATAAAATTCTCTGTTTGGATCAAAAACCCTTATAACCTATTCTCCCCTACCGCCAGCGCACACGTGCACACACACACACACACACACACACACGACACCCCGTACCTTTTCAGTCTTTTTACCCTCTTACACCCACCACGACATCATCTTACGTCTTTATGACCTCCTTGGTATTTAAAGTACATGATGCTCATCTCCCCACTCCTGTTCTTTTACGCCTATGTTCCCCAAGCTTAAATCTCTCTCCTCTCTATCTTAATCTCCATCTCCTGGAATCTTTGACTTCAAGTATCAACTGCCAGAAGTCTTTCCCAATCACCCAAATGATAGTAGGAGCAATGAGATGGCACAGTAAATAGAGGGTCAGGCTTGGAGACAAAAAGACCGGTCTCAGACATTTCCTGTGTGTGATCCTAGGCAAGTCACTTTACCTTGCTTGTCTTAGTTTTCTCATCTGCAAAAATGATCCAGAGAAGGAAATGATGAACCATGATAGTGTCTTTGCTGAGAAAAATCCCAAAATGAGATCACAAAGAGTTGTACATGACTGAAACGACTCAGCAACAACTAAATAGTAGGTATCTTTCCTATGTTGATTATCTCAAAGTTTTTCTCCCTATTATCTGCTTTGGACATAGATAATCTCATGTTACATCCCCCATTTGAACTTCTGGAAAGGGAAGGCTTTTTTTGGCTATTTTTCCCCCCCAGCACCCTACATGCTTAATAAATACTTGATAACTTGATATAACTTATCTTCTGTTATACATACACACCCTCCTGTTTATTGCCTACTCCATATAGTAAGAAATCAGTGCCTATCCCTTGCTGTGTGATCACCATTCTTCTTGGTGATGGTAGATGGGAAGGAACAACAGTCAAAGAAAAGCAGAGGACAAATCCAAAACCAAGTAGAGAATAGATGACAGCAGAATAATGATTTCTTCCTCAGATCTTCTCTGCTATGGTATTCCTTTGAAAGCCCAAGGTGCTAAGCAGAGAGAGATTTCTAACCTGAATTACATCAAAATCCCAAAATAGAAATAGAAAAACACTTTTTAAGAATGCATTATGTACACCATTTCTCCTATATCTACTCCCCTCACCTTCAGCAACAACTCAAAGGTGGGGGAAGATTATCTACAGAGTGAGGGAGTTTCTCAGTCCCCTCATTTAGCATATATCTGCATAACCTGTATTTTAAATTAAATATGGGTATATATTTACCTAAATATAGGTGTCTATATATTTATTTATGTCAATATAGGTATATACAGGTAAAGGCTATCTCCCCTGAGGGCAGCTAGGTGACACAATAGATAGAGCACTCTCCTTGGAGCCTAGAAAATAGGAGTTTGAATCCAGCCTCAGACCCTTGAAACTTCCTATCTGTGTGACCTTGGGCAAGTTACTTCACCCTGATTGCCTTGCATTCAGGACTATCTCCAGTCATCCTGATTCATATCTAGACACTGGACCCAGATGGCCCTGGAAAAGAAAGTGAGGCTGCTGACTTAGCACAGCCCCCTCATTGAAATCCAATTCATGTGCTTGTCATGGCATCATCTTCCTGATGCCATGGTCCTCTTCAAGAACAAAAGACAAGCAAATCATCCTCACCTCTCATGAAATTATCATAATGCCCAAGGAAACTTGTCTGAGCAAACCTTACACCTGGAAAACAGGAAGGAAAATCAAGTTCTCCCCATAGTCCCAATTATGAGTGGTCCTTCTGTACTATTGTTATTGTCCTTCATAATCAAAGAAGACAATGACATCAAAAGGATGATATGACTGGCACATTATGCTTATCATAGTGAGAGGAATATTGTACCCCTCTCACTGCCTTTTCCACAACTGTTTCATTTCACAGGAAATAGGACTTCTGGTGATGCTGTGAGAGTCCTTGGCCTTACGAATAAGATTTCCCTCCCATATGATTGAATTCCATCAACTCAACAACTTTCTAAAAACACAGTATAGCTAACCTAATTATCAGCCTGTACATGCTCATTCTTTGTTACAAGTGTGATCTAGGCAAGTTTCTTAGCCTAACAGTTAGATCTGATTTAGCCTTCTTTGTCATTCTCTCCATCTTGAGGTTTGCCTCAAGGATCATATGCCATCTTTTAAACAACTTACTATCATAATGTACACAAAAGTCTTCAAAACTCTAAAGCTTTATGTACATATGATAGCTGAATCAAGGAGCCACACCTAGTCATTTTGGTCAATACTATTTTTATATAACTGCATGGGCCATATGCAGAATTGCCTTGTCTGATTTTGACTGACAGCATCTGCTATCCTGGAAAATGGGGTAGTTTTATTAACCCTGTGCTGATAGGAGCATAGGTAGGTCATTTTTGAAAGGAAAAACAGTTCATGCTACTTTTTAAAGTCTTCCCTGTGACAAGTACCTCTTTCTCTTAAAAGAGAAAATGGGGAAGAGCATTACCCTTTCCTCCACCCATTGAAGAAATGGTGAACTTTGATCATACAACTGCCGAGGAACATGTGTGAGTTGAGAGGCAAGCCTAAACTTGAGCCTTAGGTCCCTGGCTGTCTTGTCCATTTTCCTTCCAGGAACCTAGATGCCTGAACAGCAATCCCAAAATAGGCATAATTCAATCTTAGAAAAAGCTTTGTGAGTTTTAGAAGTTCAGTGTCCTTTGGTCCAAGATAACTGGCAGCTGGAGTTTCTGTACCAGGAAACTGTACCAGGAAGGCTGACCACCCAGAGAGGGAAGATCTCATCCTCTGTCCTGACTTAACAGGAAGATATGGACTTGAACAGATTAGGACAGAGGAATATAAAATGCCTATTAAGCAGTATGTCAAATTGCTTCACATCTTGATGTCTTCAGTATCAACCTCCTGGGAATATAACAGTCGTTATAAATTACTGTATCTTATTTTGAGTCTCTTTCAATGCATGCTTGTGGAGCATTTCTTTTATTTATAGATGTCCTATATTCTACTCATATTGAACACTGAATCCTATTTAATTGTGCTTTTCGGGGAAGCACTATACACCAAAATCAAATTCAAAGTAATTTCACCAAAGCTTTTGGAATAAAGGGTTTAAAGGGTCAAAGAGACAAGAAGATAAAAGAATCTGATCCATCTCTTTGCAGGTAAAGTTTCTTAGAACAGAGCTCAGTGATCCCAGAAGAAGAGTGATCATTTAATGGAGAGGATGCAGCTTCCCTGGGCCAAAAAATGTTTAAAATTCTTATGTTAGAGTCTTGTAGTGTGTCTGATTGTGGCTGATCAGACCCATACAAACTCTGAATGTTCTACTGCAAGTTGGGCACAAATAGTTCATGTGAACACTTGGAATAGATTCTCTAAATTTCAAAGATGAAGCAGCAGCTCTTGACTTTTCTTCATTGTCCCCATGACTGGAGTTGTTGCACAAAGAACTAGTCACCAAACATCACAGAGGATAGGTTCTTATCAAGGAATCTCTTTCTTTCGTAATTTATAAATTGAAGAAAGGTTAAGTACCTACTTTCTCTTTAGATAACCATCTTTTAGGTCAGATCTAGCACCAGATCTCCTTTGGACTAGTTAGGGGGAGGAGATTTCTCTATATCTCAACTGTATGACTGTATTTACTTAGAAGATCCTGAAACATCCTTGTGGCTTCTTCTGCTTTATGTTTCTTTCTCTGAATACAAGTCATCAAATAGTGATTCAGAAAGATGACTATATTTTTAGCCTGTGATCTCAAGAGGTCAAGAATTCATGTTTCTGTATCAGTTGCTCAATAGGAAGTATTTCTCAAAATGATATTTCTTAGAGGAAATGACCACCAATAGGATAATCCTGAACCCAAATGGATAAGAGAGCCATACCTGCCCGACCAGAAGAATCTGGATTTGTAAGTTATTTAGACAAAATAGATCTGAGGACACTAGAAATTATAGGTTAAATATTCCATTAAGTTAGTTTTGCCTCCTGGAAGAATGTATTTTTCTCCTGGGAG
Source organism: Macrotis lagotis (assembly GCF_037893015.1). Taxonomy (NCBI): domain Eukaryota; kingdom Metazoa; phylum Chordata; class Mammalia; order Peramelemorphia; family Peramelidae; genus Macrotis; species Macrotis lagotis. The sequence continues at coordinate 666,403,523 of NC_133666.1, forward strand.
AATTTTTGTTCTATCGCTTTAGGTATTTTCAGTGGATGGTTTTTCATTTTAAGTAGTTCTTCCAAAGTAAAGAAAATAAATAGCTGTCCCATATTTGATATCTACTTTGTGCAATGAATACCTTTTCTAAAACAAATCCTGTTAACCCTTTTTGGGGGAGAACCAAGTCATGAGCTATACCCAAGCTTTTTAAAAATAGATTTTCTGGGGAACATCTAGGTAGCACAGTGGATAGAGCACCAAGCCCTGGAGTCAGGATGACCTGAGTTCAAATATGGCCTCAGACACTTAATAATTACCTAGTTGTATGACCTTGGACAGGTCACTTACACCCATTGCCTTGCCCCCCCAAAAAAATAAATAAATAAATTTCTAAGTCCATTATTCCTTTCTATCCACTCCCACTTTTAGGGGTCTGATAAATCTTATCTGCATGACACATTGCTTTATTTTTGTCTTTGAATTCCCAATGCTTACTGGGTAGCCACAACTAATTCTTTTTTTTTTTTTGGTTCAAGTTTTATTCAAGATCATATACAAAATGTATCCAGACCCAAAAGGGTTTAATCTTCCTCCTCTTCCTCCTCTTCATCCTGGTTGATCTGGAAGTACCGTAATTCATAACTCTCCTTGCTATTGGCCACCACCCGGAGCCAATCACATAGATTGTTCTTCTTTAAGTATTTCTTTGTCAGGTACTTCAAATACTTTTTAGAAAAGGGCACCTCTGATGTCATGGTTATCTTACTCTTGCTTCTCTCAATGGTTACAACCCCACCACCGAGGTTGCCAGCCTTTCCATTCACTTTGATTCGTCCTTGTAAAAACTGCTCAAAATTAGCTGCATCCATAATCCCATCTTCCACAGGCTGGGAACAATCAAGCGTGAAGCTGAGAACTTGCTTCTTTTTTTTGCCACCCTTCACCGCAGATTTCTTCATGGGAGCCACGGCGATCAAGCAGGCAGAAAGGGCCACAATTAATTCTTATTAAGTGAATGAGTGAGTCGGTGTTGAACCCGGAGTTAGGAAAATTTGGGTTCTAATACTGCTTCTGACATTTAGGATCAGTGTGACTGACCATGGGCCAGTCACAATTTCTCTGAATGTCATCTATAAACCTTGGATAAATTTCACAGGCATTTTGCAAGACTCAACTAAGGTAATATAATAATAACAATAACTAGCATTTAAAATAGGAGGCTTTGGTTTGAGGCTCAAATAAGATAATAATAAAAATACCTAAAATTGATATAGTGCTTTAAGATTTTCTAAGTGCTTTGCAAATGTCTCATTTGACCTCCACACCAACACTCCGAAACAGGTATTATTATCCCCATTTAACAATTGTGGAAACTGAGACAGAGTAAATAAATAGCTGTCTCATACCTGATAACTACTTTGTACAATGAGTCCTTTTTCTGATCTCAGGTCCTCTTACCTCCAGTCCAGTGCTCTGCCACTATGCCACTTAGAAGCACTGAAAACGTACAGACTCCTCAGAACAGGCTCTAAAAATAGCAGCACTAAAGACCTGAACCTTGGAACAATATCCCCTATAGACCTGAGACAAAGCCCAATTTTAACACAAGTTAAAAATTAAAAAATAGGCTGGAAAAATGAGGAAACAACAAAAAAAAAGAACCTGATCCAAAAAAGTTACTACAGTGACAGAGAAAATCACCACAAACTCAGCAAAAGACAATGATGTCAGAACATATCCATAAAAAAAGCCTCAAAGAAAAATCTGAAATTGGAGCAAATCCAAAGAGAATTTTTTGAGGAGCTCAAAAAGGATTTTAAAAATAAACAAAAAGATTGAAAAATGGAAATACAAATGAGATTGATGGAAAAGAATTATGAAAAGAGAGTCAACAACCTGGTAAAAGAGGCCCAAAAAAATTACTAAAGAAAATAACACTTTAAAAAATAGAAATGGTAAAAGAGGTAGAAAAACTCACTGAAGAAAATAATTTCTTAAAAATTAGAATTGATACAACACACTTTTGGACAGGGCCAGGATGAAAGGAGAGAGAGAGAATAGAATAAATGAGAGTGGGGAGGAATAGAATGGAGGTACAGCTAGTAATAGAAACTATAGGGAAAATATTGAAGCAACTTCTGTGGTGGACTTACGATAAAGAAAGCAGCTCACTTAATAATTACCTAGCCGTGTGGCCTTGGGCAAGCTACTTAACCCCATTGCCTTGAAAAATCTAAAAAAAAAAAAAAAAAAAAAAAAAAAAAAGCAACTCACCCCAGAGACAGAGCCATAGGAATCTGAACACAGACTGAAGTACATTTTCTTTTTCTCTCTTTCTCTATTCCTGAGGTTTCTTATCTTCGGGGGGGGGGGGGGGGCGGTTATATTTAGTCTTATAACAAACTATTGTAATAATAGTAATAATAATTTTTTAAAAGAAAACAACAATAATAATAGCTAACATTTACATAGTACTTTGAATTTGGGAAAATATTTTATATACACATATATATGTATATATAATTTTATTTGGTCCACCTAAGACTCCAGGTACTAAGCCCATTTTACAGATGAGGAAACAGAATGAGAGAAGTTGTACTTTGCTTAGGATCACACTGTTTTATAAATGTCTTTGACTGAATTTGAACTCAAATCTTTCCAGCTTCCAAGTCCATTGCTCTGTCTTGTATGCCTAACCATATTAAATCACACAAATAATTACCAAAAAAATTAAAATTGAACATATGGAAGCTAATGACTCTATGAGACACTGGGAAACAATCATAGTCAAAAGAATAGAAAAGAAAATAGAAGAAAATGTAAAATATCTTACTGGCAAAATATCTGACCTGGAAAATAGATCAAGGAGAGACAATTTATGAATTATTGGACTGCCTGAAAGCTTTGATTGAAAAAAAAAAGAAGGCTATTAAAAACGAATGTTAAAACTTGCTTTTGCATGTACCTGGGGGAAAATAAAATGAAATAAACATGTTTAGACATCATTTTTTTAAAAAATTAATCGAGGAGCGGCTAGGTGGCGTAGTGGATAAAGCACCGGCCCTAGAGTCAGGAGTACCTGGGTTCAAATCCAGTCTCAGACACTTAATAATGACCTAGCTGTGTGGCCTTGGGCAAGCCACTTAACCCCATTTGCCTTGCAAAAACCTAAAAAAAAATTAGTCAAGGAAAACTGCTCTGATATCATAGAATTAGGAAATAAAATAGAAATGGAAAGAATCTACCAATCATCTCCTAAAATGCATCTCAAAATGAAAACCTCTAAGAGCTCCCAGAGCAAAGAGAAAATATTGCAAGTAGCCATTAAGAAACAATTCAAATATTGTGGAGTCATATGCAGTTTTCAAAGTGCAAGATTTAACAACTTCCACATTAAAAGTGTATAAGGCTTAGAATATGATAGGGTTAAGAGCTAGGGTTACATTCAAGAATACTACTTTCCAAATTGAGTTTAATCTTTCAGAGAGAAAAGTGGATATTTAATGACAGAGAACTTTCAAATATAACTGATGAAAAAGTCAGAGATGAATAGAAAAAAATTGACTTTCAAGACTCAGTTAAAAAGATAAACATGAAAGGAAAATTATAAGGGATTCTGGGGTGGCTAGGTGGTGCAGTGGATAAAGCACCAGCCCTGTAGTCAGTAGTACTTGGGTTCAAATCTGGTCTCAGACATTTAATAATTACCTAGCTGTGTGGCCTTGGGCAAGCCACTTAACCCCATTTGCCTTGCAAAAACCTAAAAATAAAATAAAATAAACTGTTTACATTCCTTTATAGGAAGACAATTCTTGTGATTCCTGAGAACTTTATCATTATTAGTGAAGTTAGAAGAGTTTACCTAGACAAATGACATGGGTGTGAATTGACACAATGAGATAATTTCAAAAAATAAAATAAATTTAAGGAGTGAGAAAAAAAAGATATACTAGGAGAAGGAAAAAGAAGGCGGAAAATTATTTCACATAAAAAAGTATGGAAGGAAGAGATTTTATATTGGAGGGGAAAAGATGGAAAGATGACAGACAGCACTTGAACCTCACTCTCATTACAATTGGTTCAAATAGGGAATACATTCAATTGGATATAAAAATCTATTTAACTACAAGGAAGTAGGAGGAGAAGAGATTCAGAGAAGGTGGGGGAAGGAAAGGAATACAGAATAGTTATCTATGTATCCATGTATATTAGATTGTTTTCTGTCAGGGAGGGGAAAAGGGAGGGAGGGAGGAAGAAAAATATAAAACCTAAAATCTTGCAAAAATTGATTGTTGAAAACTACCTTTGCAGGTAGTTGGGAAAATAAATAAATAAAATATTTAATTACAAAAAAAGAAGGGAAGGCAGATTAAGGAAGCCAGTGGCCAGAAACAAAAGGGCTACCTAGGTGATACAGTGGATAAAGCACCAGCTCTGTAGTCAGGAGAACCTGAGACCAAATCCACCCTCAGACACTTACTATCTGTGTGACCCTGGGCAAGTAATTTAACCCCAATTGGCTCCAAAAAATAGACTTTTTAAGGAGATAGAGAGAAATATAAACAGGGAAGCATGAAGGGAAATATATAGTAAAAAAAAAATAGACAAAAAATGAATTTGCAAAGAGCTTTGCATGTTATCTCATTAAGCAATCCATTAATGAAATGTTTGTCAATCTAGAAATGTTGGGAAGAACTATCCAGAACCCAGTTTTAAATATAATCTGCATAATTAATATTGTCTACATCACTTTCTTAAGTCACAGTCAACAAAACAACAATTCAAGACCTGTTTTGGAGCATATGCTGATTTCTAAGGAGTAAATGTTCATACTAAAAAAATTAACAATTGGCTCTTACAACCTGTCTTCAGAATACCTCAATGTAAAAACCTCTGCCAAAACAGGGTGGGTATGTGTGGTGACATGGTGGATAAGGGTTGAAGATTACAAATACAGAAAAAAGAAAGATGGCTCCTGCCCTCAAGAAACTTACCTTCTACTGGGGGGAGACATTACACAAAAGGAAGCTGAAAAGGGTGGGAGTTGGGGGGAGGAAGGTGTGGGCATGATGAAAAATTCCAAAGAAATTCAAATGACCACAACCAGGTGGGAGATGAAGATACTACTGTGCCCAACTTGCTCTCAAAATGAAAGTTTTTGGATTTCATAATTCTGCCCTCCAAACCAAAGGGGCAATGGGTATTGATTAGGTATGAGTAACAAGGGTGGTAGGATCCTGCAGGAGGGCGAGAATTTCCACTGATGAAGCTCCTAGAGCATGGTAATATGATAGAGAAGTCCATAGATGACTTGGAATCAAGGATACCTGAGTTTGAATTATGCCTTAGACCCTTGCTAGCTATGTGACCTTAGGCCTCCCTCATCTGTCAAATGGGGATAAGAATAGTGCCCACCTCACAGTTTCATTGGGAGAATTCAAAGAGATAATATATTTTTATTTTTATTCTTTTTCCCATTTTTCTCTTTATCATTTTATTATTTTTGCATTTAATAATTTCCCTTTTTTATAATTACATGTAAAATTTTCAAAATTCACATTTGTAAGATTTTGAGTCACAAATTTTTGTCTCTTACCTTCTCTCCTCATGATTACAAGGATTCTGACATAGAATATACATGCATAATCATGTTAAACATATTTCCACATTAGTTATGTTGTAAAAGAAGAGAATAAAAGGAAAAAAAACACAAGAAGAAAACAGAAAAAGTGAAAATAATGTGCTTCAACCTGTATTCATACTTCATAGTTCTTTTTCTGAATGTGAATGACATTTTCATCACAAGTCTTTTGAAATTGTCTTAGATCATTACGTTACATTTTGAGATAACTAAATCGATCATAGTTGATCATCATACAATGTTGTTGTCACCGTGTATGATGTTCTCCTGGTTTTGCTCACTTCCATCAGTATCAATTCCTATAAGTCTTTCCAGGTAAAAGAAATAATATAGATGATAATTGCAAGGCTTAGAGTAAAAAAAATACCCACTCCACCTAGTTATTATGAGATCATATCTTTTTTCACCTGGTCTACAGGTGGCTACCTAGGTCACCTTCAAACTAAGGTCCTTGATAATTGAAAGTGATCCAAGCCTGGGAAAAGCCATTCTTATTTAAAAATATATTAGGTTACTCTCCCAGAAGGATAAAGAGATTCATTCCCATTGTAAACCATCTTGACCTTACTTGGTTTTCCATTCATAAAATCATAGATTTAGAAATGGAGGGGCCATCTAGTCCAACTCCTTCATTTTACATGTTTCCCATACAGACTCTGGAGGGTCATTATTCCAATTCCTATTTGGGGGGGGGGGATTGCTGTAGGCAATCCTTCTCAGGATCCTATGGGTAACCCTGAAGGGTTGGAGGTAATCCTTCTAATGATATCAACTTAAGCCTCCATTCCAGTATATTCTTTACAATATCAATCACCAGTACAAGCTAAAATCTTTTTTATATCCTTGTTAATAACAATTTAATAGTTATATTATATTAATTGTATTTTATATTATATTTATTGTATTATGTTGTTATATTTTATATGTAATAGTCATATTATCATCAATTTTGTCCATCAGGTTTTGCAAAGGGATGCTTACTGAGAAGATATAGCAAGCACAGAATAGCCTTCTGTGTCTCCTTCAAAGAGAAGGGGGTTCAAGTTTAACATGGTTGCTACAAAGTATTTGCCCCATCAAGGTAACTCCCAAATGTGGCAAAGCAGATATCAGTAGATGTCCAAGATACTAGATAGATGCCTTGCTGGGCTGAGTCACACAGGTTACTCCTCAGGGAGGTTTCTATCCAAGATCTCTTCCAACTGGCTCTTCTGGCTCTTTCAGATCTCATAAAGCTTTGTGCCAAAGGAAAGAAGACATAAATAGGAAACAGCTCTATTCCAAACACATCCCTCAGACTGGTCCAATAGAGGGAAAGGATCCTTCCCCACCTCACAACTGATCCTCTAATGTTCAGCAAGAAATAAAAAGAAGTTTCTCCATTGGAGTCTCATGTATTGACTTTCCATTCTGGATTAACAGCCAACCAGAAGCCAAATAGAAAAAGTCACTAACTCCATGTGTGTTCTCAAGTCACGAACAAAGCCTTAAGGGGCAGCTAGATGGCGTAGTGGATAAAGCACCAGGCCTGGAGTCAGGAGTACCTGGGTTCAAATCCGATCTCAGACACTTAATAATTACCTAGCTGTGTGGCCTTGGGCAAGCCACTTAACACCATTTGCCTTACAAAAAAAAAAAAAAACAAAGCCTTAAAATTTAGTTCACCCATCTCCCAGATAGATCCCATGCATGCTCTCAGAACTGGTCCTTTGCTACACACATAGGTGAATGGTTTGAGGTCCTAAGAAGACTTCCTCAAGCTCATAAATAGTAGCGCTAAGATTGTCGCTCTGTTCCTTTGATTTCCTATCCAGAATCCTTCCACTCCTAGGACATCTCCCTTCTCACACATTCATCAGTCACCAGGTCTAATCAATTATAACTGCATCACATCACTCTCATTTATTCCCTTATTTCCAATAGCTCAGTATTTATTAAATGCCTGCTCTGTGGCAGGTGCTAAAGTTTGATTTGTTTTGGTTTTTTTAATTGGTTTCATATTAGTCTCTCTTAATTTAGCTCCGTTGAGGTTACCAAGAGAGTTGGGGAATTCCTCTACCAATACAAACGAGCACCAGTTTTGCAACTTATATTATTAGAGAGGGCTGGGACACTGAAAGAATGAGTAATTTACCCAGGGTCACACAGCCTGTATGTGTAAGAGATGATGTAGATTCTCCTGGTTACAAATACAAAAGTAAGACAATCGTTGTCCTCAGGAAGCTTGCATTTTAATATGAGATATAATATGTAGAATAAGTGACAGCCAGGGGTCTTAGTCTGAGCAGTTAAAAGAATGTTAAATAGCATTTAGAATGCCCACCCCAAATGTTTACATGAACTATTTGTGCCCAACCTGTGATAAGGTATTCCGAGCTCGTATTGGTCTTATCCACCACAGTGGGACTCACTGCGTCTTGCCTCCAACAAAGTGATGTCATTTTGCTCTTCTTCAATAACAAATGGCAAGAAGGAACCAACCAGCCAACCAAGAAGAACCAGAGGGCTAACTGATCTCACTCTTCCAGTAGCAATGGCAGTATTGACTGGGGAGGGGCGCAGAAAGATGGCACCAGGTAGGCACTGATTTTTTGGTGCATGACTAGACTCAGGATGTGAAGAACATTGTTTGCCACCAGCCAGATTAAGGTGAATTTTCTTTTACTCACACATCCCTCACACTAGTTCTACCCCAGGGTGGAATTCCAAAGCTGAATGGATTATCTTCCCCAAGATAGGAGGCTGGCCATAGCCTCTGGAGAGCAGGATCTAAAGTATTGAAATAGACTTATCAAAAAAAAATTTTTTAAGACAAATTTACAGATCCCAGGTTAAGAATCTTTGGTTTATTGTTGATACTATTGAATGTTGTTTTCAAGTGGTTCAGATCTGGAGTCAGGAAACCTGAGAAACCTGAGTTCAGATTCAGCTTCAGACTATGATGGTGTTTATCCTTTGTTCTCTAAGAACACCGGGGTATTAGATGTTCACAAGGACTATTTGTGTCCGACCTGTGGTAAAGCATTCTGGACTTGCATTGATCTGATCGGCCATAGTGGGACAACTTGCCTCTAACATCAGGGAAGTGACTCTGTGACAAGAAAGTGAATTGCATTTGAATGAGGGGGGGAGGTTGTGCTAAATCACTTTCTCCTCAGGAGACATCTGGGTTCAGTGGTCAGGTATCACTCAGAATGTCTGGAGATGGCCCTGGATGCCAGAAAATCTTGGCTAAATGACTTGCCCAAGGTCACAAAGCTTGTAAGTGCCTGAGGCCACTATGACTCTGGACAAGTCACTTAATTTCTGTCTGCCTCAATTTCCTCAACTGTAAAATGGGGATAATAGCAACAGTACCTGCCTCCCTGGGTTGTTGTTAGGATCAAGTAAGATCATATCTATAAAATACTTAGTAGAATGTCTGGCGTAGTTGGTACTTATTTCTACCCCCCATAACCATCCTGGGTGAGAAGGAAGAGGTCAGTGACAGAGCAAACAGCAGAATACTATTCCAGGAAGGCCCTAATATTCCCATTGACTGCAGGGTGCATTGTCCACTCATTACCTCTCCCTTATAATAAATAACCTTTAACTCAGCTCCCCTACTACCAGTTCCCCTCTCCAAGCTGCCCACATAGATCATCTTTCTAAAGTATGGGTCTAACTATGTAACTCTAAGATCAAGTTCCTCAGTCTGATTTTTGTTTAAAGCTCTCCACAATCTGGCTAAGACCAATCTCTCCAACCTCAGCCCATAACTCTCCTTCATATATTCTAAAGACTGTTATTGTCCAGTCAGTCATGTTCATGAAGTTTTCGTGGTAAAGATACTGGAATGGTTCATCATTTCCTTCTTCAGTAGATTAGGCAAACAGAGGTCAAGTGACTTGACCAGGGTCACACATCTGAAGCTGAATTTGAACTAACCAGGGTTCTGTCTACTGAACTGTCCACTGCCTCTATACTATTCTTTTATCTGATGTTCTATCTCCTGCCTCCTCAAATTTAGACTTATGGTGTCCATCTGCCATTGAGTGACCCCATTGGTCCCAAAGGGGATGGGGTACTAGGACATAACTGGTTCTGGGAATCTCCGCCTCTAATGAAGGAAGGCGTGTCTCCCTGTTCTTTGGCTCAATAAACCCTGACCCCAGCACCCCAGGGAAAGTTTTATTTCTAGCTTGGGCTGTGGATCATGTTTAGGGTTTTTCTAAAAAAGGAAAGAAAAATGTATACAAAACACAAGATGAATCATGTTTGAATCACTGATTTATAAAAAAAATGTTATTTACAACATTAACAAAAGAATTTAGATAGGATTTGGTACATTATAGTTACTGAAACAATCTACAGATAATAAAATCTCATGAGAACATAAAGCAGTTTACAAGACTGATAATTAGACAGCTCCCTATATACATCTGCTGGTTAAAGGACCTGGCTTGGGACAATCCTATTGGTCAACGGACAACCTCTCTGATGTAGAAATTACCCCAATCTTCAATGGTTCTTTGATCCTTTTCAGCCTTCTCCAACAAAGTGGAACCCAGTATTTCTGAACCTCTTGTCTCCAAGCCTAGACCTGTCCACCCTTCCCTGAGAATTAATGTTTGATTTACTTACTCAGGGGAGGAAATAAAAATCAGAAAAGGTAGCCAACTACCCAGGTATAACCTTGCTTAATTGTGGGAGCAATGCTGGAGAGGGACATATCACCCCTATCTGCTGAACCTTTTTCCTGGGGAGTCGAGATAGTCTTCTACTTGGTAGAATCAAAGTATAAAAACTAGACCTGAAAGCTGTATCTTTCTTTACATCCTGTAACACTACGGTCCTTTGCCACTGGGGTAAAGGAAGGCTCAGGGGATCACTGATGCATCATTCCAAAACATCAAGTTCTCCCCAAACTGGGCCAATGCATGGCCAGAAACAGATCTTCAAACTCATAAACAATTAACTGAAACCAGAAAGGTTTCAGTCTTCAAGGCTTGGCCTCTGCCTACACCTGGAATGAACTTCTTCCTGATCTCCACCTTCAGAAAGTCTTGATCTCTCTTCAGGGCTCAGCTTGGGCACCTCCTCTGGATGCTTTCTTGCCCCAGTTGTTTCTTTCCTTTCTCTAAGATTTCCAGAACACTTTGAAGTCTCCTTTGCCCTTCTCTGTATTATATTTAATTGCACCATGAAATATCTCCCATGTTTGGCAGTAGAATGAAAACTCCTTGAAGTATGTTCCTGTCTCTGTATTCTGGAAGCCCAACAGTGTCTTGTATCCAGTAAAAACTTAAAGTTTTTTAGAGTGATTTGAAGAACTAGATATGCATAGGGGATGTGTTGCTCATGAAAGTATGTGCTGCTGTCCCCAAGGAGCTTTCTTTGCTAAAAGAGAAAAAAAAGAGGCATAGTCAGTGATTCCATCACTCTACAACATGGGGCCCCTGAAGAATCCTCCTCCAGATTACCTTATCAGCACTGCCTTTCCTGCTCTGGGAGATTTCTGCTTGGTGGATTCCATTTTCCTTTGGTGAAGGATGGCTCTCTGCAGCCCAGCCAGAGAAAAAACAACCGTATTTTTTTTTTTAGGCTTTTTTTGCAAAGCAATGAGGTTAAGTGGCTTGCCCAAGGACACACAGCTAGGTCATTATTAAGTGTCTGAGACCGGATTTGAACCCAGGTACTCCTGACTCCAGGGCTGGTGCTTTATCCACTACACCACCTAGCCTCCCCCCAACTACTATACTTCTAAAACTCTTTTTGTCTCCTCTGGCAACTGTGATTTCCATGGTCCAGGTTCACAGTTCACAGCTCTAGGGATCTGGACAGAACTAGGAAAGAAGGCAAAAAAAAAAAAGGTTAAAATTTAAATTTTAAAAGAACATGCCAATTGTCACTAGTTCCTAAATTCAACCATCAGTTTTTCATGGTCAAGTTCAGAGAGAAGGGAGCAGGGTCTAATTGGAAAGATATTTTTAGATAAGAAGATAAGGTTGTTCTATATTTTAGGGGATAGAGAAGGATTAACTACAAGGGACTCATTTGAAAAGCTTTTATTTTTCAAAGTTTAACTGCCAGCTTATTTTTAAAAGTTAATTTTAATTAAATTTTAATACCCTCAGTTTTTTTGATGAGTGTTCCATAATTATTCACCATTAAAAAACAAATAACAATTCAATTCTCTGGGTCTGCACCCTAGCAAAATGTACTGTGTATTGTTATACTATTATAATTTGATCGAATGAGATTATGATGCTAAACCATTTTGAGATAAAAATGAAAGCAGCTATTTTTAGATACAGAGAAGATACGATCCTTCTCTCAAAATGAATTCAGAGAAGCCATCCCAGTTTCTGCTGCCAGGCCATACTTTGTGTAGCTCTGACCTTCCTCAGCTTCTGTAATCCTACACCTTCCTCTCCTGGCCTTCACATTCATCTCCGTAATATGAATTTACTAGTGCCATATCTCAAACTTTTCTTCATAGGGTAGTTGAACTTTAACCAGGAGATATTCTTTAAGGATCCGGGAGTCCTTCCATGTGGGTTCTCTCTCCCTTGATAAAGGTAGCAATAACCCCTGAGTTTAGGGGACTCTTTATGAGTTGTTGTGACTGAAAAAAACTCATCATCAAGTAGCCAGCTTTTCAGTGATGAACTAGACAGATCATTGAATGTTAGCATTTTGCAAACTTACTATATGAATATCATTCATTCAACAAACATGACATGTGCCTCCAGAGAAGGAAATGGCTAACCACTCTACATCTTTACCAAGGAAACTCCAATGGGTCGTGAAAAGTAGAAAATTACTGCACACACACACACACACACACACACACACACACACACGCATGCACACACACACGCACACACTCACATACACCTATCTGGTAAGAGACCACAAAAGTAAGAGGGTAGAGTCCAGAAGACTTCTCAGAAATTCTCACTAAGGTTCTAGATGTGGAAGAGGGAGTTTTCTCATCAAGAGATCATATCTCTGATCTGAGAAAAAAAAATATGCATAGTGCAGTAAGTAGCCTCTAGAAGTGTTGACAAAAAATAAGCCAGTTCCTGCTTCAAGGAACTTATATCCTGTTAGAGGGAAATGATACATGAGTAAATATAATATATAGATACATAAGTAAAAATAATACAAATAAAATTGTAATTTTGAGGGAAGGCACTAATAAGAAGGGAGAGAGAAATCAAGGAAGGTTCCACATACATAAGGGGGTGAAACTAGAGTTGTGTCTTACAGGAAACTAGGAATTCTTAGAAACTAAGATGAGGAAGTGCATACCAATCAATTAATTAATAAATATTTAAGCACCTATTATTTTCTAGGCACTGTGTGAAGCTGTTTTTACACATATTTTGATTCTCTCAAAACCCCTGGGAAGGTAGGTGCTATTATTTTCTCCATTTCACAATTGAAGAAACTGGGACAAACAGAGTTTAAGTGACTTGCCCAGGATCACACAGCTAATACACATCTGAGGTCAAATGTGAGCTCAGGTCTTTGGGATTCCAGGTCCAGAATGATATCTCCTGTGATACCAAGTGTCTCAGAGAATTTAGCTAGTATCTAATGTAGCCCCCTTCATTTTACAGATGTAGAAACTGAGTCCCAGAGAAGGGAAGGAACTGACAATGTCATTCAGTGATTTAGTGGCAGGCTGGGTTAGAAATCCATTCTACCTCCTACATCAACATGGTAATGATTCAACATTTGTAATGGTGCCCATGTCCTGACCACTCCCTAGGTTTGAATATATCCAACAAAAACAAACCTACCATGAACAAACAGGACACAGGCAATTCATAGTTGAGAAATACAAATTCTTGACTTTAGGTAGCTACTAATCTAATGGGGGCATGAGATGGATGGATGGACAAATAATTAGACATAATAGATAGATAGATAGATAGATAGATAGATAGATAGATAGATAGATAGATAGATAGATGACAGATAGATAGATGATAGATGATAGCGAAATACAAGCAAACAAAACAGTTTTTTGCCCTCAAGAAGTTTCCCCTTCTAGTGAACGAGGACAACGTAAGAAGGGAGAATGAAAATGGATTGAGGCGAAGAAAATATGATGTGCAGTTTGGTAGGAAGTGATATAGAGGGCTAGATCTAGGCATAAGACAAAAAGTTCACCTATCACAGAACAAAATCCCAGAGCCTGAACCCAAGTTTGGGGGTGGAGTTTGAAGATGGGGATAATGGCCAGGGTATAGGCAGCATAGTATGGCAATAACTGGGAAGAGAATTCACTTTTACTTGAGGCTATCAGGAAAAACTTCCTAGAGGAAATGGTACCTGAGCTGGCCCTTCAAAACAGGAGAAATTTTTTTTTTTTTTTTTTTGCTAAGCAATGGGGTTAAGTAACTTTGCCCAAGGTCACACAGCTAAATAAATATTAAGTGTTTGGATTTGAACTCAAGTACTCCTGACTCCAGGGCCCATGCTCTATCTACTTCACCACCTAGCCGCTCCCCAGGAAAAACTTTTAAAGGAATCTACAAGCTATACTTGAAATCAGAAATCTGGAAATGACTGATATATGAATGTAATGAACATATTGCTGTTTAAGAAATGATGAGAAAGATGGTTTCAGAGAAAACTGAGAACTGAGACAGAATCAATAGAAGAGAATATGGAGAAGTCTATATTATAACAATAACACTGAGAAAACAAACAACTTTGAAAGACTTAAGAACTCTGATCAACACAATAATTAACCCTGATTTCAAAGGACGGGCAATGAAGCATATTATCCACCTGCTGATCAAGATCAGGCTGAAGACTGAGACACTGCTAAGAATTTTGTACACCAGAATTTGTGTACTGGGGACTTGGTGGAGGGGGTTGTTTTTCAGTGGGAGCGAGGAAGGAGAAATAGGTTGAAGGGAGAGATTTTTGTTCATTGAAATTTTGTTTTAAATGAATAAGTACTAAAAAAAAAAAATCCAGTCTCAGACATTAATTAGCTGTATGACCGTGGGTAAGTCCCTAAACCTCTCTCAATCTGAATTTCCTCATCTGTGAGATGGAAATAATAACAACCCCCTACTTGTGAGGATCAAATGTAAAGTGATTTTAAAAATCTCAAAATTCTTCTTTCTTCTCCCTCTTCCTTCTTCTCCTTCTCCTCCTTCTCTTTCTTCTTCTTCTTCTACTACTACTACTACTACTACTACTACTACTACCACCACTACCACTACCACTATCACCATCCCTAACCCTATCACTATTACTACTACCACTACTCTCTGACAACTACTACTTCTACTACTACCACCATCATTATCATTATTACAGAGATAGAAACCCTCTCCCAAGATGGAAGAATCAGGAGAGGAGTCTAGGAGAGTCAGAACAGCACTGGGTGACACAATATAAGGAATGGTCCCTTAGAGACCAAGTGTGGAATATCTGATCTGCTGGATAGGTTGCAGATGCTGGGGCTCAACAGCCTGGAGAGGAGAAGAAAGAGCTCTCCCAATAGCTGTGTTCAGATATTGGAAAAGGGATTGGCCTCCTTCTGCTTAACCCTGGAGGACAGAACCAGGATCAAGGTAGCAGAACTAAGCTTTCTTTGTGATTAGAAGTGATTAAGTGGAACTTGTCAAGAAGAGTCAGAATGTGGAGAGCTTTGAATTAAGTCTTGGGTCTTGCGCTTCAACTTCATTTCAGTAAAGAGACATATGTACAGAATAATTTTACATATAAATATTTATATACACACACATATATATAAATATACATTTTTGTATCTAATGGTAACCATCTCTAAGTGGGAGAACCATCTCTAGGAGAGAAAAGAAAAAAATCATATATTTAAAAGGAATAGCAAGTTAGACTTGTAACCCAGGGTGTAATCATCTATTTTTATTATACTGTGCTAAGGACATACTTGTTTTATTCCATAAATAAAAAATGGTTACAATTAAAAAATAAACTTAATTTCATAGTGCAAGTACACTAGGACTTTTGAAATGCCCTTTATTTTTAGCCCAGAGACTACAAAGACTACAAAAATGTTTAACAATATAAAACTGCACTGTCATGTAACCAGCCAGGTTTTTTATTTTTGTTTTTTTGGGGGGGGTTTGTGGAATTTAGCCAAGATCTCCAAAAATGTAACCCAGGTGATTAACTGGTTGATAAAAAGAATTTCTGGTACAGCTTTATTTATTCATGATGAGCCTTTCCTGTCTAGTTGCAAATTCCATAACAGATTCCTTAATGTTTATTGATCAACTTATATAATTACCTGATATGATCTTTTACCTTCCCCTTGGCTCTTGGTAAAGATATCAATTGTATTCATCCTGTCTTGGGTCATATAAAATTGTTGAAAAGGTTATTGGAAAAGATTGTGCTCTAAACATCTGATAAACGGGTTAGTTATTAAATATCTCATTTTAACAAACATGATTGACATCAGTACCTTTCAAATGAATCCCCAAATATTTTTATATCACTCATTTACACCTTCCCCGTCCCTAGCTAGTCAATAATTTTTCTTAACCCTCACTCCTAACACTGGCAGACAAGCAGTTTACTTTAAACTTCCCAAGAGGGGCAGCTAGTGGCACAGTGGCTAGAGCACCGGCTCTGGAGTCAGGAGGACCTGAGTTCAAATGCAGGCTCAAACACTTAATAATGACCTAGCTGTGTGGCCTTGGGCAAGCCACTTTAACCCTTGCAAAAACTAAAAAAAAAAACAAAAAAAAACTTTCCAAGAAGTCTCTAAACACCTCCAATGCCTTCCTTTGGAAAATGGGGTGAATGGTAGCATCACCCTCAATCTGCTCCTGAGAGAGCCTCTAATAAAACAATGCACTGCACGTATTTGCAAACCTTAAAAGGCCATATCCAGCTGTTATCTAAGAGCTATATTTTGTATTTAACTTTATGTAAAAGTTATCTCAGGTATCTAAGAGCAGGAATGCGTTCATTCCTTCTCCCTTCATTCTTCCCCAGCCCCTAGCCCATAGACACGCAGTGGAGACGTGCTTTTTTGACTTAATTGACTGCAGCATTAATGATACAGAGCTCTAAGGTCTGCCATGGCTGCCCGCTTCCCTCTTGACTCCATCTGGCTATTGAGCAGCCTTCCCCTTCAAAAAAATGTCACCACATTAAGCAGTTTACAAATATTAGTTCATCTAATCCTGGCAGCGGCCCTGGGGAAGTAGATGCTGTTACCATGGTGATTTGACAAATGGGGAAACTGAGGCTGGGGAGTGACTTGCCCAAGGTCATTACAATCACTGCGGCCCTGTTTGAAATCAGGTCGCACTCACTGAGGTTTCCCTAGCAGTGTGTTCAGTATATAGCAAGTATTTAATTATTTACCTTCTACAAACAGATTTCACTTTGAAAATTCAAGACGCAAAGTCTGACACGTGGTTGGGGTAAGGTTAGGGTGGGGGAGGGGCAAGGTGCGGCGGCAGAGCCCGAGGCGCCCTTCACACGTGGGGGCGCGGAGGGGGCGGGGACACGCGCCGTTCAGGGCCTCAGGCAGAGCCGGCCCATCTCCGGGGACCAATCACGCTCCAGCGGTCTAGTCCCAGACGGCGGAGGGATCCGCGCCTGTCCTCTCCGTCCCTCGTCTCGAGCTCCCATTGGCCGCCGGGCGCCTGGCCTCATATCGGCCCAGATCCCGCCACTCTGGAGGCCGGGAAGCCGGGGTGCGCCTCTCAGCCAATCCTGACGCGGAAATCTAGGGAGGCGTGCCCAATGGGAACAGTTCGGGTGTGGGAGAGGGGCGGAGTCAGTCGAGGTGCGTTGCCTTGACAACCCAGCCGCCCAAGCTAGTCCCGCTGCCGGCGCGGCCCTCTAGCTCCTGCTGATTGGCTGGGGGAAGGGGAGGCGGGCTGTGGGCGGGGCAGCTGCCCGAAATACTGACGGAGAGTCTGGCCCCCAGCCCGATTCCATCTCCATGAAGTGCCCACATTGTGCCAGAAAGAGCCGAGTTCACATTCGTCCTCAGATGCTTTTTAGCCCTGTGACCCTGGGCGAGTCACCTGCCGCAATTTCCCCATCTGTAAAATGGGATGATAGCCGCGTCTGCCTCCCAGAGAGGGTCAAATGAGATAATACATAGAAAACGCCTCAGTTTCCTCATCTGTAAAATGGAAGAAATAACAGCCCTCACTGTTATTTTTAAAAAAAAGAGAGATGGTATTTGAAGAACCCTATATAAATGTTCATTTGTTATTAACTTACAGAAGGGAAAGGCAAATTCGAAAAGTAGTTGTGGTAAGATTGGGGGGGAATTGTAAAACTCAAATAATATCTTTAATAAAAATTAATTAAAAAAAGAAAAAAAAAAGTAGTTGTGGGAAGGAGGGGAAAGAAGGATAGGGAGACCCCCAAATGTTACACCTGGAAAAATAGCACCTTTCCCTCCTCCCCCTTCTCCTCTCAGTCTTAGAATCCTTAGCTTCCCTAAAAGTGCCACTTTTGTGAAGACTTCTGTGATTTCCCCCAAATGGCCAAAACTGAATTGCTTTTCTAGGGAAGGCACCATCTTCTTTCCAGGCCACCACCTCAGAGTCATCCTCACCTCTTGGCTCTCCCCACTTCCCCCTTCACTTACTGTCTCTTTATCTGATTCGCCCTCTCTACTCACAAGACCCTCTATCTGGTTCTGGTCCTCATCCCCTCTAGTTTATGAGGGTAAAACTCCCCTTTCCAATCTATCTTCCATACAGATGCCAAAATTAGATTCTTAAATCAGAGGTCTAAGTGGTTCAATCCTTTGCCAAATAAAATAAGGTGATTTCCTGTTACTTCTAGGATTAACTATAAACTCATCTATTGGGCAATGAAAGCATTTCATAATCTGGCACTAAGCCTACCTTACCAGGTGGGTTAAACATTGCTCTACTTCGGACACTCCAGGAGTCAGTCAAATTGACTTCCTTGTTCCTTGTTTCATCTCCCATCTCCACATTTTTTTTTAGGTTTTTGCAAGGCAAATGGGGTTAAGTGACTTGCCCAAGGCCACACAGCTAGGTCATTATTAAGTGTCTGAGGTCGGATTTGAACCCAGGTACTCCTGACTGGAAGGACGGTGCTTTATCCACTATGCCACCTAGCCGCCCCTTCATCTCCACATCTTTTACAGGGGATTCACTCTATGCCTAGAATATTCTCTCTCTTCACCTGTACTTCTTGGATCTCCTCCCTTCTAAGATTCTACTTCTGGGGTGGCTAGGTGGCGCAGTGGATAGAGCACCGACCCTAGAGTCAGGAGTACCTGAGTTCAAATCCGACCTCAGACACTTAAATAATGACCTAGCTGTGTGGCCTTGGGCAAGCCACTTAACCCCATTGCCTTGCAAAATATCCTTAAAAAAAAAAAAAAAGATTCTATTTCCCACATCAGACATTCTTTTTTCCTCTCAAATGTTAACACCAGCCCCCTTCATCAAAAATTACTGTCTAAAGCTCTGGACTTACCTGTGGATATGTTGCTCTTTGGAGCAGAGATTGCTTTAAACTTTTCTTTGAAATATCAAGGTCTAGTCACTTAGATGGAAAACACAATTTTGTCCAATGATTGAATAACTTGATACATTAATGCTCACTTCACATTAATGAAAGTTTCTTGAGGACAAAAATTAGGCTTTTTTTCTATCTTTTGTAACTAGTTGAATACCTGGCATCCAAGAGCCTTAATAAACCATGGATTGGGGGCGGCTAGGTGGCATAATGGATAAAGCACCGGCCCTGGAGTCAGGAGGACCTGAGTTCAAATCCCATCTCAGACACTTAATAATTACCTAGCTGTGTGGTCTTGGGCAAGTCACTTAGCTCCATTTGCCTTGCAAAATAAATAAATGAATAAATAAATAAACCATGGATTGGATTGAATTGTCTGATCATACTTCCCCTTTTATATTTGTGACTTTAGAGCTAGGATGAGGTTTTTAATCATTCATCCAAAGCAAACACTTAGCTGTGTGCTATGTACCTTGAGATAACAAACACAAAAAGGAACCAATTCTTTCCCCTAAGAAACTTACACTATAGGAGTTTTTCAGAGGGAGGAGAGTTGGGGAACCCTGGGAACATAAATTTGGAACTGGAAGGGACCTCAGAGGCATACCAATTTAACCCCTTCATTTTATAAAGGAAAATGAAACCTTAGAAAATCTCACTATCATTTAAATTAGAACTAGAAGAGGACCAAGAGGCCTTATAGTTCAATTTCTTCATTTTATGTAAGAGTAAACTGAGGCCCAGAATCAGAGATTTAAAGCTAACCTTAGAGACTATATAGTCCAACCTCCTCATTTCACAGAAGATACAGAAGGGCAGAGTAGTCACAAGATCATAAAATTAGAGCCAGAAGTTCAAACTCCATTTTTTTATCAGATGAGTTCAATTTTGACTATAGCGAAGGATCAAGGAAGATTTAACAGAAGAGGGACAGCTAGCCCTGGAGTCAGGAGTTCAAATATGACCTCAGACACTTAATAAGTACATAGCTATGTGACCTTGGACAAGTACTTAACCCCATTGCCTTGCAAAAAAAAAAAAAGATTTAACAGAAGAGATGGTACTTTTGAATTAGTTAAAAATTCTAAGACTGAGTTGAAGTAGGAATATACCCCAAATGTTGCACCCCCTCCAAGGCTACTTTCCCAAATGACACTCCAATTTGGCAGCCAAATCCTAGCGGCAGTTGCCTTCTACTCCCTGGATTTTCTAGGGTATAACCTGAAGAATTGCTGAGATTTCTAGAACTGTTGCTCATGAGCCCCCCCTGGTGTGCATCTTTG
Organism: Macrotis lagotis; assembly: GCF_037893015.1. NCBI lineage: Eukaryota > Metazoa > Chordata > Mammalia > Peramelemorphia > Peramelidae > Macrotis > Macrotis lagotis. Next base: position 666,423,953 of record NC_133666.1, read on the forward strand.
ATTATCATCAGTCACACTAAACTAGTTTTTAAAATATGTATTTACTAAGTAGATATAGCAAAGACATTTGTTGGAGAAACATAGAGTGAAAGACCCAATGGAGAGTGGGTTCACATTAAAAATAAAATGGTAGTGGGGTATATGAAAGGAACTTATATAGCAAAAGGGTAATAACTCCTGATGAGTGGAAGTCCTTTTCTTCCTTCACAGAGTTCTGAAGAAGGTCTTCTTAGATGTATTTCTCTGTTGAACTCTAAGGCTTAGTGTTCTTATAGATCTGAAGTTGTCTTTCCTCAGTTACCCTTCAAACAGGATTGGGGGAAGAAGGGTTGGTGGTAGGTTGCTTATAGCAAAAATATTTTTCTCCAATATTTTAAAATAGGACATTAACAAAGACTACTAGGGTAGAACAGCAAAGAAGAAAAAAGAGAGTTTTAGTTCTACTAAAGACTGTGCTTAATTTTAAACTAAATAAAAATTCATGTCTTATATATTTAAGAGTTCTTGGGTAAAAGATTTATTATTGCCCCATCACAACCAATTGTTCTTTTCAAAAGAATCATTTTCTAGTGAATGAAACATTTTCTGTAATTTGTCACAGACAGGCAAAGGTATGAAAACACATTTTGTAAGTTGTATGTATATGTAAATTTATATGTATATGCCTTTTTAAAAAATCATTTTAAATTATGGTAGGTAGATATTTGTTATTGTTCTTGGTCCTTGGTCTTTTGTTCTCAAAGAAGCCTAATGACATCACAAAGGTGCTGTCTTGGCTTCCAAATCAATTTGATTTAAGTGAGACAGAACTATGCAAGATCATCAGTCTCATTCTTTCTTCCAGAGTCATCAGAGTCCAGTGGTAAGACAAAAGTCAAAACTACTGGTGATAGCCCAGACTGCAGTGAATGACCTTGGTTTTTCTAAATTAAGGTCTTTCTCTGAGTCTCAGCAAACTGAGATAACAGGCAGCACCTTTTACAGAATAAAAGAAGACAAGAGACCAAAGACTGAGGAAAACCTACAAAAATATAACAGCTCTTTTTTTTTTTAGCAAAGAACTATAAACAAAAGGGTACCTATCAATTGGTACTATAAATTACGGTTTATTCATATAATTAAAAATTAGTAAGCTGTATGAAATGACAAAAAGAAAGGGATTTAGAGAAACTTGGTAAGACTTTTATGAATTAATGCAGAGAGTAGTGAGGAGAAGCAGGAGATCTATTTTTACAGTGATCGTGACTAAAGGGGAAGAAGTTTGAAAAATTTAAGAATTCTGATCAGTTCAATGACTAACCATGACTTCAGACAAATGATGACAAAGCATGCTTTCCATCTCAAGGTAGAGAATGAGATATGCATTTTCATTCATGACCATAGTACAACAAAAATTTATTCTATTTGAGTATTATTTTTTTCCAAGTGAGAACTTTTATTAGGGGGCAGAATAGAAAGTGAAGAGGTTAGTGATAGCAATACAAACAAAAAGAAAAGTGCCCATTAAATGGCTTCTTAAAAAATACACGGAAGAGGGGCAACTAGGTGGATAGGGCACTTGCCCTAAAGTCAGGAGTAGCTGGGTTCAAATCCGACCCCAAACATTTAATAATTACCTAGCTGTGTGGCCTTAACCCCACTGCCTTGAAAAAAAAAAAACTAAAATAAATTCACAGAAGAGATTACAAGGGAATTCAGACTGAAACACTGACAAGCCAGATAATGTTAGCAGAACCATGCTAACTTCACTTTAGGTTGCCCATATAGGTTTGGAGGAGCCTTATTCCAATTCCTACTCCCACAGATGACTCAGTTCCCCAAAGCTTGATTAGCTATATCTCTCAGGGTTCTAGAATACCCTGAGGAAATGGGGGTAATTCTCTAATCCTTATCAATTTGAATCCCTACAAATGTGCCTTCTTCCCAAGATTATAAATTCTCCCAAGAGAATAAATTTAGTCATACAACTATAAATAGTTTTTAGAAAGGGAAATATTTCCTAGGATGATACAGTAATAACTATTGATATAAAACATCCTTCCAAAAGGAAGGATGTTATATGGAAATACATGTAACAAGAATGTACACATATAACCTAGATCTGATTAATTTCTACCCTAGAGAGGGAAGGGTAGGAGGGAGAAAGCTTTACAAAAATGAATGTTGAAAATCATCTTTACATATATTTGGAAAATTAAAAAGAGGGAAAACAGTCTGACACACTTCCATAAGCACATCTAGGGTCCAGGGAAGAGTGGGCTCCAACTTTGAGTGCATGTGTGGTAAATGGGTAGCTAAGAGTTCCTACCCACTTTCTTGTCTTTTTATAAGAAAATGTTCATATTGATTTTTTGTTCATATTTTAAATTATTTTTAAAATCATGGTCACATTTAAATCAAAGTTTTATGGAAGTAAGGTTATATGACCAGTGGTGAGGTACAAAAATATAGTTTGTTATTTAAACAAAACATGGAAATTGTTATGACTGTGATATGTTTCTTGTCTGTGGTATTTTGTATTAAAGTAGTAATTTGTACATATAAAATCTTCATTTCTTTTATAATCATTAGGCAGGAGGGGGAGAAAAGCTTAATTAATTGATCATTTAAATCTATTTACATCTACTGTCCACTTCATACTCCACACTATCATATTTATGTTTAAGTTTAACATATCTAACCTCAGTTAGTTCATAAGTATGACAGCCCATTTATAGGTGTCATTCACAAATGTCCTGCATAATTTTCTGATCCAAATACTCTCATGATATCTAGGACCAGTCCTTGTCCATTGATTTTTTCTTTTTTTTTCTTTTTTTTCTTTAGGTTTTTGCAAGGCAAATAGGGTTGTGGCTTGCCCAAGGCCACACAGCTAGGTTATTATTAAGTGTCTGAGGCCAGATTTGAACTACTCAGGTATTCCTGACTCCAGGGCTGGTGCACTATCCACTGCACCACCTAGCTGCCCCTCCCTTGTCCATTGATTTAAAGTGAGGTATATTATTGAAACTAGGGCAAAGAGTTCATCTGCATAGAATCTTCCTTATTGGTAGAGATTGAATATTCAAGTGAGTAGTTTGTGAGAGATTAGGAGAAGAGAGATCATGGTCTGGCTTCCAGAAGAGAGACATAAAGAGTCATAGGTTTCTCATTAGAGAGAGTTTTGAAACTCCCTGCCCTGATTCCCATACCACACAATGGAAACTGAGATATATGATGGGAACCCAACATCACTTTCAAACCATCTAAAATAATCCTACCAGGACAACAGAAACAATGATGGCAGACTGGAAGTCCAAGGGGAAAGGGACCAATTTAAGCCGATGTATCCAGCAATGATTGGGGACTAGACATTGCCTGCTCTAGTTTTCCACTAAGGATGAAATCCTTATACAAAGGTCACTGTTAAAAATAGCCTATGACTTCTTTTCTCCATCTTATGATTCTCTTTTGTTTTTTGGATCATCTGTAATATTGATTCTTCAGAAATTTTGATTCTCTAAGAGTTACCAACATACATTTTTACCAGGAACGTGCTTTTGCTTAAAAAAAAAAAGTCCCAAGGAAGCAACTTGAGATTCTAAATTACTGTAGAAATTTCCAAATGGGGGTGGCTAGGTGGCACAGTCGATAAAGCGCTGGACCTGGAGTCAGGAGTACCTGGGTTCAAATCCAACCTCAGACACTTAATAATTACCTAGCTGTGTGGCCTTGGGCAAGCCACTTAACCCCACTTGCCTTGCAAAATCCTAGGAAAAAAATTCCAAATAATGAGTTCGTTTTCTTTTTATTATTCAATTTTGAGCTTAACTCTGCTATCCACAATTTCTGTTCCAGCTCTAGGTAAAGATATAGTAACTCTATTGACTGCATGTTCAAACACACATCATAGTCTAGACAATTCACATTTTATCCATATTGATTTAGTTTTTTTCATATTAAGCCACTCTTTTAAATTCATGAATTTCATTGAAGAAGCACTCTTTTGGGGTCTTGATATAGTTAGTACAATGTCATCAAAAGACAGTGCAGGGAAGACCTTATCATTCATGAGAAATATGTTTTCTATCTAAATTTTATGCTGATGATCCTGCATGAGAGTGGAGAATACCTTTGGTGAACATAACATTTCCAATTTTATCTTGTTTGACAATAATCAGTGGTATCACACATGGCAGCCATGTCTTGCTGGCAAAGAGATAAAATGATAGACAACGAACATTACTTTTTTAAAATATTGTAATAGTCTCATAATTGGGTTTCCAACCTTGAGTCTCTTCTTTCTCCATCCATCTTCCACTTAGCTGCTTAAGTTATCATCTAGAAACACAACCCTGGTCATGTTATCTCCCTAACCAATAAATCCCAATGACTCCTCCTTACCTCTAGTTTCAAATACAAATGCCTTTGTTTGACATTTAAAATTCTCAATTTGACTCCATCTTCCTTTTCCAACCTTATTATATAGTATCACTTTTCACATTCTACATACTACCTAACTTAGCCTTGTTGCTTTTCCTAACACTGTATATTTCATCTACTGTTTCTGTGCCTTTACCCAATTTGGTTCCCATTCCTAGAAGGCATTTTCTTTACATCATCAACCTCTTAATTTTCAAGGCTAAGATCAAATACCACCTTTAAATGAGGCCTTTTTTAAATATCTTTTCCTCCTAATTACATGTATATTAATATGTGAGGTACATTGTTAAAGTAATATCATATAAAATTATACAACATAATAAAATGTTTTCCTCCTTTTTAATACTTCATAGGTCTTGATTTTAGATAAAGTATTCTGAATTTTAATCACTCTGAGCCTCTAGTTAGGAAAATTACTAAAATCTGGGCAAAGGTTAGACTTTTTTTGCTTGATTTTATATTTATATCATTTGCTAGTTAACCTCTGATGCCTGTCATATTACTGATCACAGATGAGTAATGGAACAGTAGATTACATGATAGTGTCTATAGATCAATAGGGATTGAAAGAAATTAGAGAAAGAGTTGATCTTGTCTTGTGATTTTCCTCAACCTGGATTCTCCTCTCCTATATAATACCAATGACTTTCTTCTAGATTTCTCCTCTATGCTGTTACTCAGTCCTTTGATGTATTTTTTTTAATCCAGACACTTAGAATCTCTTTTCTCCCTCAATTCTGAAATAACTTCTCCCCTTTTTATACAAATTGATTATGGCATGCTACTGTGACTCACACTGACTTTGACTGATCCAAGGAGGTGTACAGACCCTGTTCACACTGGCTTTGATTCAGTCAAAAAATGCTCCCACCTGGTCAAGTCAGCTTAGTCAAAAAAAGATGATTTTAATTCCATTCTTTCCTATGTTTATATTTTGTTTCCACCTATAGAATATAAGCTCCTTGAGGTCAGGCACTGTTTAATTTATTCCTTTGTGTCTAACACATAGTCAATGCTTTTTTTTAAATTCATTGATTTGTTATTTAATAGTCAAGCTGCTGATAATGAGTCCCTCTGTACTTAGCTACAGTTGTCCTCAGGCAAGAAATGTCTCCCAACGGGATTACCTTTCACCTTTCACTTTTCACCTTTCTCCACTCATTCCCTTATTGCCTATGTAGTCTGTGATTCAGTGACACTGACCTCCATGTACTTTTTATGGATGTTACATGAATGAATCATATCATAAATCATTCCAAATGTACCTGACCTTTACTTAATTAATTTAATAAATTGTATAATATTTTGCAAAGAATAGGGAGGAAGAGGATGATAAAGGTTGGCTAGGCTGAATGACTCTTAGCCTAAAAACCATCCTCCAGGAAATGAATCTACAATCCAAGCAATATTATGTGTTTGGAATGCTTACCTATACATAAGGTGGTAAGTAATAAAAATTTTCCACCATTTTAGGGTATCTCTAAAAGAGATCCTAGATAAACAGAAATTATTAGGCTTTACTGTTAAATTGATAGCCATGTAATCTGTGCTAGCCTTTTGTTTGATAACTAAGATGACCAGATATAGCTATAACTTTTCAACAAACGATCTTGAGCCTAATTTCAAATAGGGCTTATTGGCTGCCTTAGTTGAGGTACTCTGAAGGCGGGAAATATGTTGAAGAAGGAATCAGAGCTATGGACCCTGAATAATTGGCATTTAAGACTTATGGTAAGTCTCATGCATCCTGAATGTTTGGGAAATCACTATATTTACTATGAAATAATTTGTCCAACAATGTAGAGCTTAATACATGCTCTTTATAACATCCAATAGACTCTTCTTGAGAATGCAGAAGGTATTTGTAAACTATGGTGTACCCTGGGACCATCATTGCTTGCCCAAACATCACTAGACAGTAAGACTTTTATGGAAAGGTGATTGATGAGAGGAGCAACTAACCAATTTGATAAGTTCCCCCAATCAGCTTGAGATTACAGGACATGGACTTTTATTGAACACCATTTTCTATGAATTCCCTTTTCATCCCTCTTCAAACCTCCCTCCAATCTCTTCATTGAAAACCTTGCCTCATATTTTACAGGAAAAAATGTAGACTGTCTGCTATGAATTCCCTTTTCTCCCCCATTCTTCATCTCCCATCACTCAGGTAACTTCTGTAACTTTCTCCTTGGCTCCTAGATCAACTTCATTTGATGTCTTACTTCTTACCGATATTAACCCTCTATTTGTTCAAGTGATCCCATTCTATCCCATCTCCTCCAGGAGATTACCCCTTCTATTATCTCTACACTCACACTTATCGCTCCCTCTCTACTGGCTCATTTCCTATATAAACAAATATGCTCATGTCTCCGCCATCCTAAAAAAACCCTCACTTGATCCTTCCATCTCAGCAATCTTTGGATCTATAGTTCTACCATTTGTAGCTAAAGTCTTCAAAAAGACTGCCTACAGTAGGTGCCTCAGATTTCTCCTCTCACTCTCCTTAATCCTGATACAATCAGGTTTCCAACATTATTATTTCAACCAAATTGCTCTTTCCAAAGTTACCAATGATCGCTTAGTTGCCAATTCCAGTGCGTTTTCTGAATCCTTATTTCTCCTTGACCTTTCTGCAGCCTTTGATATTGTTGGTCACCCTCTTCTTGATAGTCTCTTTTATCTAGGTTTTCAGGAACCCCTCTCTCCTGGCTCTCATCCTATGATGTGACCTCTCCTTTTTAGTCTCTTCTTCTGAATCCTCCCTCCAGATCATGGCTTCTAACCAGAGAGGTACCTTCTAATCAGTTCTATCCAAGGTACTACTTCACATGATGTTCTCATTAGTTACCCCAGATTAAATTGCCTTCTCTATGCCAATGATTCTCAAATCTACCTTTAGTGCCCCAATCTTTCTGCTGTTCTCCAGTCTCACATCACTATCTTTCATATGTCTTGAACTGGATATCCAATAGCTATCTTAAACTCATTATGTTCAAAACAGAACTTTCCTTCCTTCCCTAAAGCCTTCTCCCCCTTTTACCTTTCCTACTGTAGTGATCAAATCTTGAAGTATTGATGAAAATCTTGAATTAATAAAGAATTTTGTTTGTTTTGGAGGCAACCGGAGTGGTGACTTGCCCAAGGTCACACTGCAAGTAACTGCTTGGCATTGGATTTGAATTCAGATCATCTTGACTCCAGAGCTGTACTCCATCCACTGTGCCACTCAGATACCCCTAATAAAGAGATTATATGATTATTTTCTGAACCACAGGTATAAAGGAATCCACAGTGTAGTGTATCAGAGATAATGATATGAAGATTAAAGAAATATCTATGGCTGGAAGTGTTCATGCCCCAAACTCAAATTTGCATAGTTTGGTGATTTTTTTAGGAACACATATATTTTGGGACAAATATTTCATCTTTGAGTTTGTGTGATGGATTATTGTTGCCTAAATAAGCTGACCACAATGTAGAAATCATAATGGTAAAAACCTAGCACAGGTTTAGGATCTGGAAAAATAACCCTGATCTGACAAGTTTTGGGGGTTTTTTTTAATTTTATTTTTGTTTTTAGATTTTTTCAAGGCAATGAGGTTAAGTGGCTTGCCGAAGGCCACACGGCTAGGTAATTACTAAGTGTCTGAGGTCGGATTTGAACCCAAGTACTCCTGACTCCAGGGCCAGTGCTCTATCCACTGCGCCACCTAGCCGCCCCTCTGACAAGTTTTCTAACAATAAATTGCATCGGCGAGTCACAGAAATTATTTTTTTACATATTGCAATCTCATACTTTTTTTAAGTTATAAAAATTTTAAAGGTAGATTCATAATCTTGTGCTTTTTTCATTGTTATAAAAATGAATCAGATTTAAACACAATCATAATTTCATACACTTTCCCAAGGAAACAAACTTGAACAGATTCTATAGATGAATGAAGTCAGATTAAACTAAGTTTAGAAGGTTCACAATGAGTTGACTCAGGGGGAGATAGATATAATTCCTCTACAGAGTCAGGAATAGCAGAATCCCGTCACAAATGGCTAAGTCACCTAGGGAAGGAAACTCAAAAGTCCCATTTGATTTCTTATCTGTTGTTGCCCTGACATACCTAAGAAATATCAAAAAGTTTTCCCTTAATTGTATCATCCCATGAGTTAGCCTATAGCTAGGTGAGATTAATATAAACAGAAAATAGATACTAGTTAGCCCAAAATTCATAATGCCATTTTAAGAAGAATGGAGTAATAAAAATTAATAAAATATATTAAAAAACAAATAGAAATATTTTAAAGTATATAAAAATGAAAAATTATCATCACATATGTTGCATTATAGCAGAACTGACATATCAATAACTGGTATAGATTATAAAATGATGACTTGTTGGCTTTGAAGAGATGTTCTGGCCCAAAATAGCATCATGTGAAAGTCACTCTAGGGAAGAGGCCCTCTGAGCTCAATCAGGTAGATTTTAGGTAAAAGATACTCAGTGGGGCAGCTAGGTGGCAGAGTGGATAGAGCACTGGCCCTGAAGTCAGGAGTACCTGAGTTCAAATCTGGCCTAAGACACTTAATAATTACCTAGCTGTGTGGCCTTGGGCAAGTCACTTAACCCCATTGCCTTGCAAAAAAAGAAAAATCTAAAAAAAAATTTAAAATTAAAAAGATACTCAGTCCTTTGCCAGTTCCATACTCAAAGCCTTTCCAACCTGTAGGTAGTGTCTGAGCTTGGTAGGTCTTTAATAAACCATAAAGAAAGTCTGCTTCTTTGAATTTTCTACTTTTCTATATAAGTGGAGCAGTGGCTAGAGTGCCAGGCCTAGAGTCAGGAAGACTCATCTTGAGTTTAAATCTGGCCTCAGACTCACTAAGTTGGGTGACTTCACCCTTTTTACTTCAGTTTCTTCTTCTATAAAATGAGCTGGAGAATTAAATGGCAAACTACTCCAGTATCTTTATCAAGAAAACTTCAAGTGGAATCACAAAAAGTCACATATGACTAAAACAAATTAACAAGACCCTGGGTAAGTCACTTTACCCTGTTTGCCTCCGTTTCCTCATCTGTAAATGAACTGAAGAGGGAAATAGCAAATCACTCCACTGTCCTTACCAAGAAAACTCCAACTGGAATATGAAAAGCTGGACATGCCTGAACAGCAACACAACAGGATTTTATGGTATTTATTTTATGTAACAGGAGTAAGAGAAAGGAGAGGTAGAATAAGCTAAGATATTTCATATAATAAGATTTTTTTATTACAATGAGCTATTGCAATGATATGGAAGGGGGAAGGCGAGGAATGAGGGTATCTTCACTCTCATCAGAGGTGACTAGAAGAGGAAACAGCATATATACTCAATGGGGTATAGACATCTGGAGTAAGAAGGAGAGAAGGGGGAAGGGGTGGGGATGTGAAAGAAAGAGGAAAGGATGGACCATGGGGGAGAGTGTCAGATATAACACATTTTCCTTTTTACTTCTTGCAAGGGGCTGGGATTGGATGGCCTGTCTAGGACCACAGGGCCCGGTGGTTGCTGGGCCTTAGGGGTGGTATGTGGACTCAGGGCCTCTTGGCCCCAGGGCCGATGATCAGTCTGCTGTGCCACTCAGCTACCCTATAGCACATTTAAGAAGAGGGACAGAGTGAAAGGAGAGAGAAAATATAGTGTATGGTAGTGGGGAAGTACGAATGGAGGGAGCTGTGATCAGTAATGGCAAAAGTGGAAAAATATGGAAGTAGTTTTTGTGATGGAATTAATCCTAAAGAGTGTGATCCACCCGCGACAGAGCTGGTGGTGCTGGAACACAGACTGAAGCACATTTATTATTATTATTATTATTATTGTTGTTGTTGTTGCTATTTTGGTGGGGGGTTGCGGGGCGGATGGGGTTGGATGGCTTGCCCTAGGTCGTACAGCTGGGTGATTGTTGGGTGTCTGAGGCCAGATTTGGATGATTTGGGGATTTGCATGCTTTTGACTCTGGGGCTGCTGCTCTGTCCACTGTGCCACCTGGCCGCCCCTACTATCATTAGTATTATTATCATTTTATTTGATTTGGGGTTTTGTTGTTGTTGGGGGTTTTTTGCTTTTTGCAGGAGAGTGGAGTTGGGATGGTTTTCCTAGGGTCACACAGCTGGGTGATTGTTGGGTGTCTGGGGCCGGATTTGGGTTCAGGTGCTCCTGACTCCAGGGCTGGTACTCTGTCCAATGTGCCACTTAGCTGCTATTATTATTATTATTATTATTATTTTGTTTGTTTCTTTTTTTAAGGTTTTTTGCAAGGCAATGGGGCTAAGTGGCTTGCCCAAGGCCACACAGCTAGGTAATGATTAAGTGTTTGAGATCTGATTTGAACTCAGGTCCTCCTGACTCCAGGGCCAGTGCTCTATCCACTGCGCCACCTAGCTGCCCTATTATTATTTTTTATTTTAATTTTAATTTTTTCCTCTTTACTTTATTCCTCATGCTGGTCTATATTTGGGGGGGGGAAGGGGTATTATGTTTACTCTTAAACAAGAATATTTTAATAATGTATAAAAAATCATTTGTACAAAAATAAAATAAATGCAAATTTTTTTTAAAAAGTATTTATTGGGGCAGCTAGGTGGCGCAGTGGATAAAGCACTGGCCCTGGAGTCAGGAGTACCTGGGTTCAAATCCAGTCTCAGACACTTAATAATTACCTAACTGTGTGGCCTTACGCAAGCCACTTAACGCCATTGCCTTTGCAAAAAAAAACTAAAAAAAAAGTATTTATTTCATCAACCTTACCAGCAAAGCAATAGTTTATTCACAAATTTCAAAAGTCTCAGCATAGAGACCGTTAGAGGAAAGGAAAATTTTTTACCTCTTTGTTTTCCCTTGTAGAGACTCATTTTCCCTCTATTGGCTCTGACATGCCATCATCCTTTCTGTTCTTTAATTCATTAAAAGCTCCAATGATTAATAAACCTTTCTACTTATAATAGCCAAGATTTGAGATGAAAATTTCATTATTCGCTTCTTACTTTGTCCTTTAGTAAACATCTTGCAAGTGCACAAAAGAAAATTATATGAACAGAAACTATTAGGAATATTTACCCCAAATTACAAGGAGATAACGGAATGTCATATAGTCCACATTGGATTATGTGAATTAACTCTGAGATCTGGTCAAAATTGCAGCCATGAGCAATTAAAGTCAGACATTCAAAGCTTTATCCATTACACAGGGACTATGTGGGTAAGGATTATTGTGGTGAAATGGGAAAAGGCACTGAATTTGGAGTCAGTGAATATGGGTTCAAAATCTTGCTTTAACTATTTCCTAATTCTATGAGTTTGAGTGAGTTACATCACTTTCCTATAAAATGAATGGATTGGATGGTTTATTGTCCTTTCATTCAGTCTGGTCTTACTTTTTGTGATTCCCCTGGACCATAGCAGTCAATACTGATCATGGGGTTTTCTTGGCAAAGATATTGATATGGCTTGTCATTTCCTTCTCCAGGTTTATTGGGTTGGATTAGATCACCTCTTAGTTCCCCTAAACTGAATTGGCAAATCTAAAATCTTTGCAGTATAAGGAGGAGAATTCAGTTTATATATACTGCCATCCAACCTTGGAGGCCACAGAACTAGAATCAGTGGTTTTCAATCAACATACAATGGACAACCAACAATCATTTATGCGTAGTGAATTAAGGGTTCATGAACCGAAAAAATTAAACCATCCCTGTCCTCATGATGTTTGTATTCTAGCAGGGGAAGTCACCTGTCCATATATAATTAGACACAAAATACTTAAAAAGTAAATAAATAGTCATTTTAGTGGAGGAATTGGGGTGGGCCCAGCTAGAGACTGCTTGTGTCCCTGGGCAGTTTACTTAACCCTGAATAAACCTTGCATCTAGGACCATCTCCAGTCATTCTGATTCCTAACTAGCCACTGGACCCAGATGGCTCCAGAAGAGAAAGTGAGACTGAAGACTTAGCACAGCCCCCCTCAATCAAATCCAATTCACTTGCATGTCATGGCATCTCTTCCTGATGTCATTTTTTTGTTTTTGTTTTTGTTTGCAAGTCATTGGGGTTAAGTGACTTTCCCACTGCTAGGTAATTGTTAAGGATCTGAGGTCACATTTGAACTCAGGTCCTCCTGACTCCAGGGCTAGTGCTCCATCCACTCTATCAACCTAGCTGCCCTGAGAATTTTTTTAAAGTGTGAAGAATTAGATTCCTAGTTTGTTCTAAACATTATTAATCATTTTAGGATATCTTCATAGAGAAGTAATTATTAGTATTATTGTTCTTAAAGAACAATGTCTGGGGCGGCTCGGTGGCTCATGGGGAGGTTAGGTGGTGCAGTGGATAGAGCACCCACCCTGGAGTCAGGAGTACTTGAGTACAAATCCGGCCTCAGACACTTCATAATGACCTAGCTGTGTGGCCTTGGGCAAGTCATTTAACCCATTGCCTTGCAAAAAACCTTAAAAAAAAAAAGAACAATGTCATTTCAAGGGTGATTGAATTTAAGTGAGGCAGAGCTGTGGAAAGTCATTAGCTTCACTCTCTCCTCCACAGTTCAGTGGTAAGACACAGGTTAAGATGACTGGTGATGATCCCTATTAGTATTTATAGTTGTCTATCAATTTTAGTATAAGAATTAGTAACATATATTTTACACATAGCTTATAAATGTGCTTGCTCATTATGAAATTCATTTGCCTAACCATAAGATTCTGACTAAAGGACCTCTACCCTTTTGTCCTAATGAGTGAGTGTCCAAGCTCAGAATAAACAGAAATGACTCAGTGATATATGGAAAGTTCCCCCAGCTATTTTGGGTTGTCCTTCCACCCTTATAGACCCTTTGCTAGGGAAACAAGCCTATGGGCACTTGGCCAACAGTACTTGACCAAAGAGTAACCCTGTCTTCTCATTGCTGGAGCCACCTATGACCCCAATGCCTAACATGGGGCTACTGAATGGTTGTTAATTCTGTCTATATTTGGTCACCATCTTTCAATCATTGACCATAATCATGACCTGAAGTTTCCTCTGAAAGGTCAAGCTATAGGTCTGTTAACCAATGAGATTATGTCTTACTTTGCCTCTTCAGTATCATCTTTGTATCAAGCATTATAAACCAAGACCTTGGAGCAAGGGGCAGCTCAGATCCAGATATAGATCTGAGGTCCCATTCATGAAAGTGGGCCATGTCCCTTTAATAAAGTCATTGGCTTGGAACTCTGCCCCAGTGATTTTTCTTGCAGATTGTATAATATTGTGGCCCACAAAGACTAACATTTACTGAATACTGATCATAAAGAATATTTTATATATCAAACTAAAGAAACAAAGAAAACTGATTTTTTTTCTTTTTTTCTTTTTTTTTAAAAATTTTTCTTTTGGGGGGAAACAACTGATTTTTCCAGGGTCACACATCTAGTAAGCATCTGAGGTCAGATTTGAACTCAGATTCTCCAGGTCTGATGCTCTACCCCTGTGTCATGTAGCAGCCTTTTTTTTAAATTCGTTTTCAAAAAACAAAAAGTTGTATTGATGCCTTTTTTTAAACAACATTCTCATTTCTGGATCTACACACACACACACACACACACACACACACACACACACACACACACATATATATATATATATATATATATATATATATATATATATATATATATATATTCACACACACATCCTAGAAAAGAAATCCTTCTTTGTAATAAAAAGATACAGTTAATCAAAACCAACTTATCCAGGGACACTGACTACACTTAACTGTTGAATGACAAAATGAATGAAACACTAGAAATGAAAGGAAGTGTTAGAACTCAATAAGACCTGAATTCATATCTGATCCCAGAAACTTACTAGCTATGTTACTACGGGCAGGTCACTTGACCTATACCTGAGTGTCCTCATCTATGAACTCTGGATAATTAATATACCTACTCCTCATGGTTGCTATTAGGATAAATAGAGATAATATTTGTAAAACATTCTACAAACCTTAAAATACTATGTAAATGCTAATTATTATTATTAATTCAAAAATGAGATACAGTACAAAATTTCTTCTTTTAAAAGATTTTATTTTTGAGTTTTACAATTTTTCTCCTAATCTTACTTCCCTCCCCCTACCCACCACAGAAGGCAATTTGCCAGTCTTTACATTGTTTCCACAGTATACATTGATCCAAACTGATGAGAGAGAAATCATATCCTTAAGGAAAAAACATAAAGCATAAAAGATAGCAAGATCAGACAATAAGATATCAGGGTTTTTTTCTAAATTTAAGGTAATAATCTTTGGTCGTTGTTCAAACTCCACAGTTCTTTCTCTGGTTACAGATGGTATTCTCCATCGCAGAGAGCCCCAAAATGTCCCTGATTGTTGCACTGATGGAATGAGCAAGTCCATCAAAATTGATCATCACTCTCATGTTGCTGTACAGTGTTTTTCTGGTTCTGCTCATCTCACTCAGCATCAGTTCCTACAAATCCCTCCAGGCTTCCCTGAATTCCCATCCCTCCTGGTTTCTAATAGAACAATAGTGTTCCATGACATATATATACCACAGTTTGCTAAGCCATTCCCCAATTGAAGGACATTTACTTGATTTCCAATTCTTTGGCACCACAAACAGGGTGCTATGAATATTTTTGTATAAGTGATGTTTTTACCCTTTTTCATCATCTCTTCAGGGAGACCCAGTAGTGGTATTGCTGAATCAAGGGGTATGAACATTTTTGTTGCCCTTTGGGCATAGTTCCAAATTTCTCTCCAGAAAGTTTGGATGAGTTCACAGCTCCACCAACAATATATTAATGTCCCAGATTTCCCACAACCCCTCCAACAATGATCATTATTCTTTCTGGTCATATTGGCCAGCCTGAGAGGTGTGAGGTGGTACCTCAGAGAAGCTTTAATTTGCATTTCTCTAATAAGTAATAATTTAGAGCAATTTTTCACATGACTATGGATTGCTTTGATCTCCTCATCTGTAAATTGCCTTTGCATAATCCTTTAACCATTTGTCATTTGGGGATTGGCTTTTTTTTTATAATATGATTCAATTCTCTGTAGATTTTAGAAATGAGTCCTTTGTCAGAAACATCAGTTGTAAAGATTGTTTCCCAGTTTACCACATTTCTTTTGATCATGGTTACAGTGGTTTTGCTTGTGCAAAAGTTTTTTAATTTAATGTAATCAAAATCATCTAGTTTGTTTTCAGTGATGTTCTCCATCTCTTCCTCAGTCATAAACTGTGTCCCTTTCCATAGATCTGACAAGTACACTAGTCCTTGATCTTCTAGTTTCCTTATAGTATTGTTTTTTATGTCTAAATCCTGGATCCATTTGGATCTTATCTTGGTATAGGGTGTGACGTGTTGGTCTAATCTAAGTTTCTTCCATACTGACTTCCAATTGAGAAAAGTGAAATTAAAAGAGAATATGCCAATCACCTCCTGAAAGAAACACCCCAAATGAAAACACCTAGGAATATCATTGACAAAATTCAGAACTTCCAGATCACATAAAAACAATGCAACCAGTCAGGGAAAAAAAAGAATTTGGATATCAAGAGTATAGGATAATATAAGATTTGGCATTGGACATCATGGACTACAGAAAAACTGAGATAATCTTCAAGGAGAAAAAAATGTATATTGAATGAAACAGAAATCTTCTAAACATGTCTGATGAAAAGACCAAGAGCTGAAAAGGAACATTAAAATACAGAGGAATGAAAAGAATCACAAAAGGTGTTATGTAAACAATTATAAGAATATTTACATTTTATTGGAAAGCAGAAAGAAGATGCCAATTATCCTTTCTTTTAAAACCTCAGTATCCTAGGCATTACAGAAGGAAGTCAGGGTGGCTAGGTGGCGCAGTGGATAAGCACTGGCCCTGGAGTCAGGAGTATCTGGGTTCAAATTCTGTCTCAGGCACTTAATTATCTGGCTGTGTGGCCTTGGGCAAGCCACTTAACCCCATTTACCTTGAAAAAAAACCTTAAAAAAAGAAAGAAAAAAACAAAGGAAGTAAGACTTCCCAGGAGAGGTTTTGTTTTGCTCTGTCAATCTTGAAAAAAAAAGAAAGGAAGGGTGAAAAATATTCTTGAGAAAAAGTGGGGGGAAGAAAAGATGGAAGAACACATTATCTCACATAATTGGGGTATACGAACAGAAGTCTGTAGAAATAAAAAAGGGTTTGGGGAAGCAGCATTACTTGTATATTTCTTTTGAACTAGTCAAAAAAGGACTGAACACTAATACACATACACACAGAGTATGTAATAGAAAAATATTCAACAAGTAAACAGGAGGACACTAGAGCAGAGAAAAATGGAAAGGGTAGTTTCTGGAAAGTTTTAGTCATAACTAAGACAAACCTTAAGAGGAAAGGGGATTGTGAAGAGAAGGTTGAAATAGGAAGGAAGGAAGGAAGGAAGGAAGGAAGGAAGGAAGGAAGGAAGGAAGGAAGGAAGGAAGGAAGAAAGAAAGAAAGAAAGAAAGAAAGAAAGAAAGAAAGAAAGAAAGAAAGAAAGAAAGAAAGAGAGGGAGAGAGAGAGAGAAGAGGGAGGGAAGAAAAAAGGAGGAAAGAAAGAAAGGAATTAAGAAAAAGAGGAATAAAAGGTAGAGAGGGAGGGTGGAAGAAAGAAAGAAAGAAGAAAAGAAAGTCTTTTTTTCTCCTAAAAATGTTCCAAATTTCTTTTTATTGTTGTATTTCCATCTTTTTTTAAAAAATTTATATCTAAGTTCAGATTTGTAGCATAGATCACCCTTGGTCAAATCCTGAGCTCCACTGCTGTTTTCTGGTGGATGCACAATAACCTTGTATTTTTTGGATTTCCTTTCCTTTGTATTTAAAGGTCTTGCTTGCAGAACTTGTTTCTGAATTGAATTGCTAAATTTAGACACTGTATTTCTTGGTATTTGTAACCCTGGCTTTTTGTTTGATTTTCTGCAGGTGATCTATAAATACTTTCAGTTGGTATTTCATCATCTGTGTTCTAAGATTCTGGGTAGTTCTCTTGTATTGTTTCTTGAATTATGGTATTCAAATCTTTTGTTTAATCTTATTTTTCTAGGAGACTTAGCATTCTCAGGGTATTTCTACACATTCTTGCTTTGAGCTTTGTTTTGATTCTGCTTTGCTTGCAGAATGAGCATATTTTTTTTTCATGTTAATTTTTTTTTGTTTGTCTTCTTCTAGCTTGTCCTTCACATTTGCATTCTTAATCAATTATTCTCTATTGTTTCTTTGGTGAGACTGACCATCACAGATTCAGGTTTGTTTGGCTTTTTTTATTCTGCCCTTTACTTTTGTCATACAAACCATAAATTCTCATGATTCTCATTTTCTTCTAAACCATATGGTTCCTTGTTCTCCTCAAATTCCACATGGTCCTCCACATGGATGATGGTCTTTTATTTTGCAGTATTTATTTCAGAGATACCTCAATTTGTTTACTACTGAAGGTCATATTTCTTTCTGCTGTCAGTGTTTTCCTTGTTGATATACCTGATTATGTTCAAGGTCTTTGAGTTTTCTCGTTTCTGAGATCTTTGGTCATTTCATCTGTTTTGTCTTCTTTTACCCTATGTTCACTTTTTTTTTAGGTTGTTTTTTTTTTTGCAAGGTAATGGGGTTAAATGGCTTGCCCAAGGCCACACAGCTAGGTAATTATGAAGTGTCTTAGACCTGATTTAAACTCAGGTACTCCTGACTCCAGGGCAGGTGCTCTATTCACTGAGCCACCTGGCTGCCCCTTTGTGTTCACTTTTTGACCTGTCTTTCCTCTAATGGTGGTTTTCTTTGGGGTTAGATCTCAAAGCATCTTAGCTTCCTATGACACTGGGGAATTAATTCACAGTTCACCTGCTTGGGTCTTTGCCCCAAGTAAGATTGAATGAGGACAGGCTGGCACCAGTTGGATTCTGAGATTTTTCCCTGCTACATAGCCCATAGCTACGGTGTCCTTTCCTATTCTGTTCCTCAGTTTCTGGACCACCCCAGCAATTCAGAGCACTGGCATGTTGATGCCATGGGGTTGATTTTCTGTAGTTTGGGGTCACAGGCATTCCCTCACAGAAATAGGGGAGCTCAGAGGGTGGGGTTCAGCTCTACTTCAAGTCTGGACATGAACCTGCCACTTCTCTTTCTTTTCTTTATCTACTACAGAGATCTTTTGTGAAACAGAATTTTGCTACTGCCATGGTTCTGGGAAACTATCTCAACCCCCAGCAAATTCTGTACCCTAGAGCCTGACTCTCCATGGTATTATAAAGAGGGAGAGAGGACTAGAGTTTGGAGGTGGGTTTTGTTTCAAATTCATGGGTTAAGTCCCCGAGTCCCTAGTGTTGTCCTATTGTTGATAGTATGATGGGCAGTAGAAAGAGGATTACTGATGAGGAAGCTCAAGATAGGCATCGGTTCGTGGATTGGTTATTGGTTTTTTAATCTTTTTTTGGATTCCGGATGGAGATAGCTGGGGTTATTTTGTTGTTAGTATATAATTTCTCTTTTAAAGAAGTTTGAAAGATCATGGGGATCAAAAAAGTGTGTCTATTCCTCCATCTGGTTACAGGATTCTCCTAGACCATCTCATTTCAAATAATTACAAGATATAAACTATTTGGAGATAAATTCACCAAAGCACACAAAATATTTGAATAACTTTAATTACAACATGTTCCTTTGAAAATTAAAGACATAAAGAATAACAGTTAGTTGGAGGAATTTTCAGTGCTTGTGACTAAGCTATGTCAACATAAAAAAAATGACAATATTACCAAAGTTAATTTACACCTTTGTTATGCTAAATTATTAAAGAGCGATTTTTACAGAACTTGAGAAAATTGTAACAAAATTTATTTGCCAGAATAAAAGATCTAGAATATCAAGGAGAATAATGAAAAGAGTGAGGAGCAAAGAGAAACAGCATTTCCACATAGTCAGAGTATGTTATTTTTTAAATTATATATTTTTAATCAGCAAAAATATGCCTTCTCAACTTCCCATCAACCCAACACCAATTGAGAACAAAACCCAGTACAAACATATAGTCAAGAAAAATGGATTTTCTCATTGACTATGTCCAAAAAATTATCTCATTCTAATAATTCTAAAATTATTTGTCTCATTTGTCTTCATCTCCCTATAAGGAATGGATAGTATGGTTTTTTTTATTAGTCCTCAGAAATCATAGCTGGTCACTATACTAGCAAGTTTCTAACAACATGACCAGCTCATTTAGTTGTACTCTATATATTTCTATATCTAACTCTGCATGCATATGTGCTAGTGTGTGTGTATGTGTATCTTTTCTCCTTTGACTAATTCAGATGGCAGTGAACTTGAGGTGTCAGCTGCCTTCTCCCATACACTCAACAAATATAGATGTCTACTTGCTGATCCAAATTATATGAAATAATTTTCTCTAACCTTCCCCTCCCCCCAGTGATTCCCTCTTCCTCTCTCATTTTTTTCCTTGTAGGATTATACTCATTTTTATTAGCTAAATTATTTTTGACTAAGTTATTTAGACTCCTTTCCTTTGCCTTGTGGAATATCATATTCCAATCTCTCCACTCCTTCATGAGGTTGGCTACTAAATCATGTAGGATCGTGAATGGCTCTGAGGTACTTATTCTTTGACATGAAAGCTCTGGATTTTGACTATAATGTTCCTGGGAGTTTTCATTTTGAGATTTCTTTGTTTGTTTGTTTGCAAGGCAGTAGGGTTAAGTGACTGATTATTAAGTGTCTGAGTTCAAATTTGAACTCAGATCCTCCTGACTCCAGGGATGGTGCTCTATCTGCTGTGCCACCTAGCTGCCCCTCATTTTGAGATTCTTTTTAGGAGATGACCAGTAGATTCTTTCTGTTCCCATTTTGCCCTCCAATTCTAGAAGATGTGGACACCTTTCTTTTACTATTTCTTGAAATATGATGTCTAACCAAAAACTTATTTTATAGACCTGGAAAAAAATAATAATAAAAGGTCAAGAATACCAAAGTAATTTAATGAAAAAAAATTGCAAAGGAAGGTGGCAGCCATACCAGGTCTAAAATTATATTATGAAGGAGAAGTCATTAAAACTGTTTGGTACCAGCTAAGAAACAGAGTGATGGATCAATGGAATAGATTAAGTACAAAAAAAACAGTAATAAATGACTATGGCAAACTATTGTTTGATAAACTCAAAGACTCCAGCATCTGGGCTAAAAACTCAACTATTTGCCAGAAACTACTGGGGGAAAAATAGTATGGCAGAAACCAGTCATAGACCAACATCTCACACCCTATACCAAGAAAGGATTTAAATAAATGTAGGATTTAGATTTAAAGGATGGGGGCAGCTAGGTGGTGCAGTGGACAGAGCACCAGCCCTGAAGTCAGGAGTACCTGGGTTCAAATCCGGTCCCAGACACTTAATAATTACCTAGCTGTGTGGCCTTGGGCAAGCCACTTAACCCCGTTTGCCTTGCAAAAAGATAAAAAAAAAAAAGAGAGAACATGGAATAGTTTATCTCTCAGATCTATGGGGAAAGAGAGGCATTTAATAATAAACAAGAGATAGAGAACATTATAAAATGCAAATGAATAATTTTGATTACATTAAATTAAAAGGGTTTTGCACAATAAAACCAACACACTAAGACTGAAAGGAATGTAGTAAGTTGAGAAACAATTTTTTACAGTTAGTATTTCTGATAAAGTACTCATTTCTAAAATTATAGAGAACTGAGTCAAATTTATATGAACAGGTAGTTGTCAGATGAAGAAATTAAAGCTATTTATAGTCATTATAAAAATACTCTAAATCATTATTGAGTAGAAAAATGCAAAGTAAAACAACTCTGAGGCATCATCTCACACCTATCAGATTGGTCAATATGACAAAAAAGGAAAATGATCAGTGTTGGAGGGGATGTGGGAAAACTGGGACACTAATGCATTGTTAGCGGAGCTGTGAACTGATCCAACCATTTTGGAGGGCAATTTGGTACTATACCTAAAGGGTAATAAAACTGTGCATATCCTTTAACCCAGAAATATCACTACTAGTTCTATATCCCAAAGAGATCATAAAAAAGGAAAAAAGATCCACATGTACAAAAATATTTATAGAAGTTCTCTTTGTAGTGGTAAAGAATTGGAATTGGGCGGCTAGGTGGCGTAGTGGGCAGCTAGGTGGCATAGTGGATAAAGCACCGGCCTTGGAGTCAGGAGTTCCTGGGTTCAAATCCGGTCTCAGACACTTAATAATTACCTAGCTGTGTGGCCTTGGGCAAGCCACTTAACCCCATTTGCCTTGAAAAAACCTAAATAAATAAATATATAAGTACATTTAAATTTTTTTTTTCAAAATTAAAAAAGAAATATGATGTCTAGGCTTTTGTTTGGTCATAGCAACCAGACAGTCCAATGATTAACTTTTTTTCTCCTCAATTTGTTTTCCAAGTAAGTTGTTTTTGCAATGAGATACCTCATAGTTTCTTCTATTTTACCTTGTTCCTCCGGTCACCTCTGCAAGCTTTTGACCTGCATTTGGATCTGAGCAAAAATATACTGCTGCTTATCTCAGCTATTGTCAGCCAGCTGGAATGATCCGCTGGCTCAGAATGAAACTGTAGGTTTGTCTTTGGTCTGGGATTCTGCCCTCATTATTTCTCTTCAGTCTTCAATCTAAGATAAAAGCTGGAATTGAGACCCAGCTCTGCCCTTGGGGTCTGAGCTGTATCTCTTGCTACCTTTCTCAGTATATTGCCTAGGACTTTCCTACTCAGGAATGTCATGCCCAAGAACTGAGATTTATCAGTCTTCTCTGGATCTGTGGCCTGGAACTAGGTAGTAGGTAATGTGGCACTTGTCTCTTTGAAGGCATACTATTTTTTAAATTTTGCAATATTCATTTTTAATTGTTTTATATTGGTGGGGTTTCCCATCTCATTGTTTTATTCATTGTGTATATTATTTTCTTGATTCTTATTACTTCATTTTATATATATATATATATATATATGTATGTGTGTGTGTATTCTCTACATATCCATATATATGTATGTGTATATATATACATATATATATATATACTCTTTGAATAATGACGATTTTATCATATTCATTATTTCTTACAGCACAGAAATATTATCATTATCATCATATACTGAAATTTATTTAACTGTTCCTAATCAATTTGTTGTTTTCAGTCATTTTTAGTAGTGTCCTACTCTTTGAGACCCCATTTGGGGTTTCGTGGCAGACACTGGAAGGGTTTATCATTTCTTCTTTGGCTCATCTGACAGATGAGGAAATTGAGGCAAACAGTATTAAGTGACTTGTCCATGGTCGCACAGCTAGTGTTTCTGAAGTCAAATTCGAACTCAGATCTTCCTGACTCCAAGTCTAGCACTCTTATCTACAGTGTCACCTAGGCGTTCTTACTAATCAAAAAATATAGACTTCATTTTAAATGATTTAACTTAATTTAAATGATTAAATGATTTACTACAAAAAAAGTTATGTGCATTTTTGTATATATATTATATATTGTGCAATATATATAATATATATAATATATATATATATATATGAAAATGACTATCCCAAGGAATAGCAGTTGTAATACTGTTGTCATCTCTATGTCAAAAGATATGGATATTTTAGTCTTTTATATGCATAATTGATTTCTGATCCAT
Source organism: Macrotis lagotis (assembly GCF_037893015.1). Lineage (NCBI taxonomy): Eukaryota > Metazoa > Chordata > Mammalia > Peramelemorphia > Peramelidae > Macrotis > Macrotis lagotis. The sequence goes on from NC_133666.1 coordinate 666,447,100, forward strand.
ACCTCCAGCAACATTTTGTTATCATGCCTCTCTTCCCATATCCTCTCCAACACTTATTTCCATCTTTTATCATCTTTGCTTATTTGTACAGAATGAGGTGAAACCACAAGATTGTTTTGATTTGCATTACTCTTATTATAAGTGATTTAGAAAATTCCTACATATGACTGTTAGTAGAGTGCAATTCTTTCGATAACTTCATATCCTTTGACCACTTATAGGAAATGGTTCTTGATCATGTATATATCGATTTTCATGTGTGTGCATACATAGAATTTCATATATATATATATATATATATATATATATATATATATATATATATATATATATTTAGGTTTTTGCAAGGCAAACGGGGTTAAGTGGCTTGCCCAAGGCCACACAACTAAGTAATTATTAAGTGTCTGAGACAGGATTGCAATTCAGGTCTTCCTGACTCCAGGGACAGTGCTCTATCCACAGAGCCACTTAGCTGCCCGGATTTTCATGTATATTCAGATTTCTTTTTCAATACACAACCTCCCTTCTTATTCTAAGTATGTTAATTTTGTGCAAAGTTTTTCAGTCCCAAGTAACCAAAGTTACCGATTTTATCTTTTTTTTTTAATTACCTCTATCCCTTATTTGGTTAAAAATACATCACTTTCATGATGTTTCTCTTTGAATTTTTAAATGATGGAACTTTGATGTTAAGATTATGTATTCATTTAGAATTTAGAGGTTGAGGGGCAGCTAGGTGGTGGCTAGGTGGTGCAGTGGATAAAGCACTGGCCCTGGAGTCAGGAATACCTGAATTCAAATCCAACCTCAGACACTTAATAATTACCTAGCTGTGTGGCCTCGGGCAAGCCACTTGACCCCATTGCCTTGCAAAAATCTAAAAAATAAAAAGAATTTAGAGTTGAATGTAGTGTAAGGTAATATGAGACTTAGCCAATTTCTGCTGTATTATTTTCCAGTTTTCCCACTAGTTTTTCTCAAATAATAAGTTATTTCTTAAGTAACTTATGTTTTTTAGTTTATTAAACACTGGGATACTGAATTCCAATGCTTCTGATTCTTCCTTGTCTAGTCTGTTCCACTGCTCTAACTTCTTTTTATTTTTGCTTTATTTCTAAATTTAAAAAAGTTTTTCCCATTTACATGTAATGACAATTTTTTTTTTTAGTTTTTTTGCAAGGCAATGGGGTCAAGTGGCTTGCCCGAGGCCACACAGTTAGGTAATTATTAAGTGTCTGAGACCGGATTTGAACCCAGGTACTCCTGACTCCAAGGCCGGTGCTTTATCCACTACGCCACCTAGCCACCCTATAATGACAATTTTTAACATTCATTTTTTTAAAAATTTGAATTCCAATTTTTCTTTCTCCTTCCTCCTCCTCTCCCCTCCCTGGGGCTGTAAGCAGTTTGCTATATAACCACAACTTTTAACCAATACAAAATGATTTCAGAATATTTAATAATATAGTTTAAGATCCAGAAAGATTACTTTCCCCTTTGTCCCTATGCCTTTTATTTTTTCCCTTGATGCTCTTGAGCTGAATCTTGAAGAAATAAAAGCAGGCTAAGAGGGACAGCAGAATACTGCAAATAATCAGTGAGAAGTCACATCCCCAAGATATGGAATGTCAAGATCAAGAAACTACAGATATTCTGTTCCAGTGAGCAATTTGGAACTCTGCTCAAAGGGCAATAAAAATGTGCATCCCCTTTGATCCAACGATACCACTACTAAATCTGTATCCCCAAAAGATCATTAAAATAGAGGGAAAGATCAACATGTACAAAAATATTCATAGTAGCCATTTTTGTAGTGATAAAGAATTTCCCCATCAATTGGGGAAAGACTGAACAAATTGTGATATATGAATGTGATAAAATACTATTGTTCTATAAGAAATCATGAGGGTTGGGACTTCAGAATAGCCTGGAGAGACTTACATGAACTGATGTTGAGTAAAATGAGCAGAACCAGAACAATAGTACACTCATTAACAATAACATGAGGTGATGATCAACTATGATGGACTTTTTCATTTTAGCAGTACAATAATCAAAGACAATACTAGAAGACTTGTGATAGGAAATACCATCCATGTCCAGAGAAGGAACTGTGGAGTTTAAATGCAGATCAAAGCTTACTATCTTTAAGTTTTAAAAGTTGCTTTATGTATTATGTCAATTTTTTCTAATTTTTTTTCTATTTGGATTTGATTCTTCTTTCACAACATGATCAATATGATCTATGTTTAGTATAGTTACAAATGTAGAGCCAATATTAAATTGTCTTCTGTCGAGGGAGAGGAGAAGGTAGAAAAATGTAAAATTAACTACCTTTACATGCAGTTGGTAAAACAAACAAAAATATATTTTAATTGAAAAATTTAAATTAAAAAAAGAAAAGAAACTACAGCTAAACCAGTGTGGTATGATCATACAGTTTCTTGGGAGCAGCAAGGTATGAAAGGACTGGAAAGGTAAAAAGAGACAAAGTGAAAAATAATAAGAGAATATCAGACACTTTTTTTGGTTAGTTTTATTCAAATCTCAAGCCTCTTTCCTATCCCGGTCCTTCTCATTGATTTAGCACTCCAGATTGAACAGAATATACCAGATGTCATCTGATCAGAATAAAGTAGACAGCCACTTCACTCCTGAAAGTTATGCCTCCTCTTTTTTTCTTTTTTTTTGCAAGGCAAATGGGGTTAAGTGACTTGCCCAAGGCCACACAGCTATGTAATTAAGTGTCTGAGATCAGATTTGAACCCAGGTACTCCTGACTCCAGGGCTGGTGCTTTATCCACTGCGCCACCTAGCCGCCCCCTATGCCTCCTCTTGATACAGTTCAGAATCACATTGCCTTTTTATCTTCCACTTCCCACTCTGGTTGAGAAATTTGCCTCATATTTTACAGGGGAAAAAAATGGAGGCCATTCATGATGAATTCCTTCTTCTCTACCTCATCTCCTATCACTCAGGTGCCTTTTGCCCTTCTCTTTCTTGACCCCTGGCTTTACATATTACTTACCAAGGATAATCCTTCTCCTTGTCCAAAAGATTCAATTCGATCTCATCTCTTTCGGGAGATTGATCTCTTTGTCATCCTCACTTTCTCACTTCTTTTTAATCTCTCCTTATCTCTTGACTTATTCTCTACTACTGCCCCTATCTCCCCAATCCCCCCCAAAAACCCTCACTTGACCTGATCCTTCAGTCTCTGCTATCATCCTATCTCTTCTAAAATGCTATCTATATAGTAGATACCTCCACTTTCTCTCCTCTCACTCTCTTCTTAACCCCTCACAATCTGGCTTCTGATTTTACCCTTCCACCCAAACTGCTCTCTTCGAAATTTCCAATGAAATATAGTCTTACAGTGGCCAAATCCAAGGACTTTTTCTGAATCCTCATTCTCCATGACCTCTCTGTAACCTTGGCCCACTGTAGATCTCTCTTCTGCGACACTCTCTTCTCTACAGTTTTTCTGGCCATCCCCACTCCTGTTTCTCCTCTGCCTCTTTGCTAGATCCTCATCTAAGTCACAACCTGCAAAGGTTATCCTAGGCCTCTTCTCCTTTCCATCTTCATTATCACTTGTTGGCCTCATTAGCTTGTTGATGATTCTCAGATCTACCTTTCCTGGCCCAGTCTTTCTGCTGATCTTCACTTAAGCATCTACAACTAAATGCCTTTCAGTCATCTCAAACTAGATGTCACTCAGTAGGTCCTAAACAGAATCTTTCCCCCAAAGCCTCCCCTGGCCCCCCCTAGAATTCCCCCATATTCCCTTTCTCTAAAGAACACCACCATTCTCCCTTTACCTTACAGGTTTCCAACCTAGATGTTAATCCTGGATTGTTCTCTAAACTCCCACTTCATATCTAGGCTGTTGACAAGGACAATGGACCACCTTTGTATCATCTTTCAGAAAAGTCCCTTTCATCAGACACTGCCCCAACCCTCATGCAGGCCCTCATCACCTCATACCTGGACTATTGCTGATGGGTCTGCCCTGCCTCAGGTCTCTCCTCACTCCAGTCCATCCTCCATTCAGATACTAAAGTGATTTTTCCTAAAGCTCAAGTTTAACCCTTCTACTCAATAAACTGCCATAGACAACTGTATTGGTGCCCTGTTTTTATGAGATTCTAAGTTTTCTGAGGACAGAGATCATGTTTTTGTCTCAATATTTATTTCCCAGTAAACCTAGAGCAGTGCTTGCCACAGAATAAACAGGTTTATGAATTAGCTTCCACTTGCAGAGTTGATAGGGTGACACAATCTAATAGGACAATTTGTTAATGTTCCTTGAAATCCTTCAATTCTACCCTAAGCAAGTTCCTACTATAATAAGGAACCAAACCCAAATCTATTGAGTTCTGAAGAAAAAATCTGGAGAATCATAATTTGTAAAGAGAAACGAGAAGTCTAAGTTTTGGCCTGGGGCAGCTAGGCAGTGCAGAGAGTAAAGCACTGGTCCTGGAGTCAGGACCCAAGTTTGAATCCAACCTCAGACACTTGCCACTTACCAGATGTGTAACTTCAGGCAAGTCACTTAAACCTGACAGCCTCACATCCAGAGCCATCTTGTCATCCTGATCCATATCTGGCCACTGGACCCAGATGAGTCTGGAGGAGAAGTGAAGCTGGTGACTTAGCATAGCCAGTTCACATGCCTGTCATGGCATTACCTCCCTGATGTCATGGTCTTCTTCTTCAAGAATGAAGGACTGGGGTGGGGTAGCTAGGTGGCGTAGTGGATAAAGCACCAGCCTTGGAGTCAGGAGTACCTGGGTTCAAATCCGGTCTCAGACACTTAATAATTACCTAGCTGTGTGGCCTTGGGCAAGCCACTTAACCCCATTTGCCTTGCAAAAACCTAAAAAAGGAAAAAAACCAAAAAGAATGAAGGACTGGGGCAGCTATGTGGCTTAGTGGATTCAGCACTGGCCCTGGAGTCTGGAATACCTAAGTTCAAATCCGACCTCAGACACTTAATAATGACCTAGCTGAGTGGCCCTGCGCAAGCCACTTAACCCCATTGCCTTGCAAAAAAACCCCCTAAAAACTAAAAAAAAAAGTATGGGAAGGCATTTTAACTCCTTTCCCATTCACAATTTCAGTGTTTCCAGGTATGACTGAGTAAATGCTTAACAGAAATCAGTGAAACATAAAAATATGAGATTCTTATATGGCCTTAGCAGACTAGTAAGGCAAGTAAGATAGGATCTTTAAGTCAGTGGGAGCCTAATCCCTTCTCTTATTTTCCAATTTTCATATCCCATCTCTAGTTATGAAAAAAACAGGCAAAGGAGTGATGGAATATATTAATACAAATGTCTACCCACTCTTGCTTCCCTATTCTTTTATCCCTATTCTGTACATGAGATTTCATAGTTAAATAAATCATCTAAAGCATGATGAATCCTCACCCGAAGTTGTCAAAACGGATGCTTGAAACTTCAAAAATAATCATTGTCAAACCACCCCCTCTATTTGAATGAGATATGCAAGACTCCTGGGTTATGTTAATGTATTCCTTATAAAGCAAAAACATTCCCTCTTTCTGTTACTAAGGAGTGCTCCTTTCATACCCAAGAGTTGAGGAGAAATATACCTTATACACACAAATGGGCTGTGATATGAACCCTATGCCAATTATGTAAAGCAAAAACATTTCCTTTTCTTAACTAAAAAGGAGGGTTCCTTTCACTCAAGTAGAAATGTTATATACACAAATGGACTGTGTCATATGCTCTCTCCACCAATGATGTACAAGAAGAATGGAGCAGGTGGCTGAAGTATCAGAAAATGGGGACTGAAATGTTAAGTGAACAGTTTGGACAGAAATTAGATAGGAGGTAGCAGTGGGGAGCTATTTAGAGCCTAGAATATTTAGAATACATTTCCCATATTTAAGGACCCTACCACACCTCTGTAAATGTTAGTTAGAATTTGAAAATTCCAGACCCGAGTACAAACAATATACCTGATCAATTCAAAAAGAACAGATGGATCTTCTCACCAATCAGTTGGCAAGTGTGTAAAAGAACCCAAGGTCCCCATGGACAAACTTAAGGAAATGCTGTATAATTCCATTCAAGCAAAAACAGTTAGGAAATCTTTACAACAAAATTACGGTAAACATTTATTAAGCTTTTATTTTCACAATATCTTATTTCAGTTCTGAAATCAGCCTACAAATATTTCACTACATTAACATCAATCTGGTGATCATTTAATAAATAAAGGAATGTATATATACCTTTGTAAAAATAAGTTTGATATAGTTAGGATTCCCAACAATGACAGCAGTAGACCTGATTCCCCAAGGTTCACATGCCTTGAGTCTTACACACATCACTAGCAACAAATCAAGTTGTTTTACAGAAAGAAAAAAAAAACAAAAACAAAAACCCCACAACTTTTACAAACTTAAATGCTATCTAAATCTGCAATCTGTTGGAGGAAACAATATGAAATCACTAATATCAGTGCTGACACAACTAGTGTCATACCAAAAGACACAATTTCCAGTTAGGAATAGGGCAAACGAGGATGATTGTTTCATTGGATGTTGAAGGGTGCTAATCGACATTACCATCACAATAATTCAGTGAAACACTAGTTTCAAGAGATTTAACACATGCGGTTAATTAAGTTGACATTACGGTAAAACCTTTATATTTTTAAAAATAGACATTAAACGTATGGTCAGTAACTCCATTAGCTGCCAGATATAGAGAACTGGTATGGGATGCGAACCACAGTCAGAAACACAGCCATCCAAACAGTGTAAATTGGTACCAGTCTATATTCCACAGGACAGGGCATCAACAAGGTTTTAATTTAATAGCAAAACAGTCAGAAGAATGCAGTATTTAGAAACAAGGCTGATTTATACCAGATACTATACAGCGTACTGGTTGACACTCAAAACCAATTAAAAGCACTGGATCACATCCAGAAAAGAGAAAGAATTCCATCATCTAGAAATTAAGAGGCAGAGCTCTGAAATTTACAAAATGCCCAAGATCAAGGTACTTTTGTAGAACTGTGGCACCCGTAGAGGAGTTTTGACATCTCAAGCTAGATCAGATTAGGCGGTTTCAAAATCCACCGCCAGGTAAGAACTAGCAAGAGAGATGTCCTTTTTTTCCAAGGTCTATTTAAATAGGGGTGAAGAGTTGGAAGGTCTGGGAAATGTTAGGCTGAGTAGAAATGAAGCAATTAAAACTTACCCTTGACCCTTTCAGGGGCAAGGCCAAGTTGGCCTTTGGAAAATCCTGTTGCAAGATGGCAGGTTTATTAATCCCCACCCACACCAATGAGATTGCAGTTGAAACCCAAAGCAGAAAGGTGGGGGGAGGGGAATGGGGGGAGAACAAGACAACAACAAAAGAATTCTGTATGGAAAAATATATTTTAACACATTAAAGGGATGTACTAAGACATCATGTGCATACAATGGGACAAGCCAAAATCTGCACTGATTTGAAAAAAAAAATTCTCCCAAACATTCACATTAATATTGAGCATACTGAGATGGACAGTTTGCCTTTATCTTGATCAAAATTACTACCCTTAGTAAATAGCCATCTTGATATTAATATAGTGGGGAAATTAATACTGATTGATTTTATGTGGTGTTTATTATATGATAGCATCATTAAAATCTATCATGAGAAGTATTGCTCTGTATTATTATCCTACGACATTTTAAGATATACAAAACATTGTTCAAGGTATGAGACACATGGTACAAAAATATATTTTTCCACATACAAAAGGGTGAGCTCAAAAGAAAAGGTTGGGGGTGAGGGGCAAAGTGGAGTGGCTATGTAATATCAGCTTTCATCCCACTGAAGATCTTCTCTACAAAAGCCCCCTAAGTAGATGAAAACAAGCCCAGGGCAAATGTCAAAGGTTGATATGCCGTATCTTCAATGTGAAAGTTTCTCCCATTAGCATCCAGGATTCTGATCGGTTTTAAAACATCAGCAACTCTAAGAATATTATCGCCAGTTGATGAGTCTTCATTTAAAAAGAGAAAGGTATCTCTCTACCTGTATATTAAATAGTATAAAATTATACACAGATAAGCTTCCATAGAAAAATCAGATATGAATCTCAGACTTCATGCTACTCAGAGAAATGGTGCCTGTTACAGACTTATGGGCTCCATTTTTTTCTTGCAGTCATACTTGTTCCCATGTATGTATACGAACACACACACATATACACACACTTCTTGTGTGCTTCAAATTTACAAGTCAACCTCTTTCCCTTCTGTAGTCTTATTATTTGTCCAACAAGATACCATTCATGTTTTACAATTTTTGAAAAATGAATAGAAAAACAAACTAATTCCACTCCAGAAAAAAAATTTAAAGCACACAAATCAACCAACAACAAAAAAGACTTAAAACTCAAGATATTTTGTAGATGACACAGTATTTCCATGCATTCTGTGATAGGGAAGAAACTCAAAAGCAGAGGAGTATCCAGAGAACCAACAATAATTCCAAAAAGTAATTTGGGGAGAGTCCTGGAACCTAAATAAGAATGAGAATGAGTCCCCTTTCTTCCAGAGTCTAGCTCGCAAAAATGTTAAAAAGACATGAGCCAGCAGGACTTCAAAGACACTATTAGAACTATTCCAATTCAGAAAATGAGTTTCCACCAATGCCCATAAAGATCAACTGAACTGACAGCAAGTCAATTAAAGGAACCTTGTGTTTCATAATGTGCAACTTAAAAATAGCAGTCTCATAAAATTCTCCCAAATTGTTTTTCCAAATGCTGGCAAAAGAAAAAAATTCACAATCAAGATTACACTGAGGCTGTTAAATTCTGTGTTCTCCAAATCATGACTACTGCTCAGGACAGGGCAGGTACCAACTCGCCTCACTTCCCTGTTGCATTTCTACTTAGTGGTTTGATAGGAAAACTGGGCACTCTGGTCAGGGAGGAAATCAGATTGTTAACAACCAGCCTCTTAGGGCACCTGTGGAAATATCCACCACACGCCAAGATCTAGAGGAGTTTCTATGCACAAATCCCTGAGGCTTTGTTTTTTGTTCTAGTGGATTTCACTCAAGCTGATGGGAGTCATAAGCCTGGGAGGTACCAATTGGCAAATCAAAACATGTTGGTGACTCCCCTAACAAACAAAATAATCTCAAGTTCTCTTTTGATCCCAACCTATCACCCTGTGATAACTTCTCCAAGGAATACCCCAAAAATGAGGACACCCCAGACTTCAGGCAAAAAGCACCTAGAGATTCACCTACCAAAATGTTAAGAATAAAACCCAAAAAGCATGTATTGCTGACCAATGGTCCTGAGAGGATGCTTAAATAACTTGCAAGTTGTGTTTGTTGCTGTTTTCTTGTGGTATTTTTTTTTGAGTCAACCCGAAGCTTCCTAACAAGGCAGCCCTTAAAAGAGGGTCAACTAACCAAGACTTGCCTGTTAAGGGTGAGTGGTCAATGCAACCTTCTTGCAACTAGACTTCAGACTCAAAATGCAAAAACATTTTTCTGCCTGACCCTTGGATTCCACTTTCTAAAACCTTTTGGAGGAAAATTCCCAGTTTTGAGTATGACAAAATACAGACTAAATCCCAAGTTGGTCTGCAAAAATGGATTCTTCATTTAAAAGAAACTGGAGAAAATAAAAATTAAAAGGTAGACCTGAATGGGGGAAAAGACAATTGTAACAATTACATCTGCTGACCTGAACTCAAAGTTTTCTATTTGTTTATACACTGATTGACATCTGATAATCAAATGTGGTCCCTACTACTCCCCCCAAAGCTTACAATCTGTGAAAATGGAAACCCCTCATATGTGGAACCCATAGTATCTTTTTAGAGCAGTGAAAAACAGAGCTTGAGATCAAGCTTCTCTAAAATGCCAAATTCACATAATTTTCTTCTTCCTTTAAAATTTTAATAGACTTTGACTCAATCTGCCTTTATAAAAACCTTACAAAATATGTCTTTTAAACACTTGAAAAAAGTAATTGTATGTTCTATGAAGGAATAAACTTTTTAGTATACAGCTAATGTGGGTTTTATCATTTGAAAAAATATTTTTTTTAAACACAACTAATGATTCTCAGGGTGTCTCAATGTTCTACATAAGTTATTTTAAAATTCTTCTCAGCCTAAAGTTGTAATGTGGTCCAATAACCTCACAATGTGCCGTTTTGTTGCTTTGTAAATTTTTAGTAATATGGTGCTTTTTGATTTTCCAAGAGCTGGTGAAAAGTAATTAACCTGACTTGTCTCATTTGTCAGCGTCTCGATCGATGCCTTCTAGCACGCGGGAGAGGCGGATGTTGAGTAGTCTGATCTGGCTATCAAGATGGTCAATCTTCTCTTCCAGGCTGTGGCTGCCCAGGCTGAGGTTGGAGCCGCCGCCACTGCCACCTCCGCTCCTCCAATAGAAGCCCACAGGGCCTGTCATAAAGTAAATGGCTACCACTAAGCAGAGGGGCAGGACTGCCTGCTCGGGTTCTCCTTCATACTTCTGCAGGATGTATACACAGGAGAGGGCAAACAAGGTGACCCTTACAACCCAGAAGAAGCGACCAAACAGGACATGCAAGATGTAGAAGAAAAATCCCAGGAAGAGAGACAAGAACCAGTAGGCCAGGAGGACAGCACCGACCAGCAGCAGAGCACGGGTGGGGTTGTTCGCCACAGCTGCTGGGCTGAAATAATGGGTCAGATTGGAGGCTGCAAAACAGAAGAGAGAATAAGGGTGTGAATGATCTGCAGGGGACTCAAATGTGGACATGGACTAGCGGCTACCAGTCCATAACCACAAAGCAGGGGTTCTAGCACCCAGCTGATGCCGCTACAACTCCTTTGACTGGGAGCTCCCTGAGGGAAGGCTCAGTCTTTTGCCTTTCTTATCTGTAAAATGAGTTAAGAGAAGGTAAGCCACTTCAGTATCTCTGCAAAGAATACTCTAATACATAACTGAGCAGAACATACACACATGAATGCATACATAAACATATATACATGATATGTACAGTAAGTAGTTCAGCTGTTTTGATATATTTGGTTGTCTCATCTGCAAAATGAGGATTAACTAGAGAACTGACTATGACAGGTTGTTGGGAAGATCACTTGCCACAATATAAATAATGCTCTTTGCAAAACTTTAAAGACAACACACATTAACCACCACTTTCATTTCCTGGGGATTCCTGGAGTGGCCTAGCAGGGAGGAAGATACAAGAAGACAAGCCAGGAAGAATGATTTGAAATGAAAATTCACTACAGACAAGCAACCATCAAGACAGCCAAGTTTCTGAGTCTCAGATTTGGACTAGTGTTGATCCCTTTTTCTTTCACATTTACTGACCATCCCCTAACATCTGAGTGAGAGGAGAAGGGGCTGAGATATCATTGTTCCCATTTTTAGAGGTGGGAAAACGGAAACAAATCAACTCAATGGAGGCGGGGTCCCTGATTTATCCCTGGCTGCTCATTAAGGAAGCAGATGCTGGTCCCTAAAGATTACTAGAGTTGCTGCCCTGTCCCATGCAATCCCCTGTAATCAAGATCAGTTCTTCAGCATTTGCTAGAAGGGATTTCACAATTTGCTAAGATGGTAAACACACAGAATCTACATGGGATTGCAGGAAATTGCTTTACCTGGGTTGTTTCCCAAGAGCTGCTAGTAAAGGCCCCCGGGGGGGAAGAGGAGGCCAAAAGTTATTCCTGAATAAGCTAGGCTGTTCTCAGATAATTCCCGCTGACTTGGACTACAAGGGGCAGATCAGAACCCAGGTCTGTCTGTCAGACCCACAAAGCAGCCACCCTCCGTCATTCATTGAACATTCCACAAATAATAAACCCCTCTATTATGTGGTAGGCACCAAAAAGTATAACAAGAAAACTATCCCTCCCCTGCAAAAATCTCCATCCTACACAAAGATGGGGAGAAATCAGTAAAAGTAAATTTTTAGAGGGGTACAGGAAGATGGGCAGGCAACTAAGAAGATAGGCTGAGCAGATCCCTGAAAGGAACTAGCGATTCTAGGTCAAGGTACTAAGAGAGAGTGTTCTACTCATATACAAAAGAGAGCAAGGGTGGAGTGCACATAAGAAGGAAAAGGGTGAAACTGGGGTGGACAGGCAGCCTGCAGGAGGGCCACACCAAGAGCTTTAAAGGCCACTCAGAGGGGTCTGTCTTCAAGTGCAGTCCAGGCCCAGGTACTGGTCCCCAAGACCCCTCAAGCCCCATAAGAGTTCAAAGCAAACAGAGATCCCAGCTACATTAGATGGATGGGACTGACAATCAGAAAGCTAGTCAGGAGGCTGTCCCTTGACTGGCAATTAAACGACAGTGTCTCTGCTTCTCCTCCCCACCGGAAGGGAAACCCCAATACCACTTACGATTTGGTGCAAGTGTTCTATGCTATGAGTGATGTACAAGTTATGAATGTGATCAGAGGGAGCAAATGCTCCAGAAGCACATAAGCCACGGCAGACTCTGTATTACCCATACTGTCTATGATCCAACTGAACACGGCCAGTGATGAGAAGTGCAGGCACTCTACCTACCATCAATTCCGAGAACATCCAGCAGATCAGTCCAGAGTCTCCACAATGTCTCCGCTAAGACATCCACTCCATTTACAAATCTCTCAGTTGATCTGGAGAAAAACTATGAAGACCAAGAAATAAAGCATTATTAAAGAATTCTATCAATTCACTTCTCCAATCTATTTCCTGCCCAAGATAAAAAGTTTTAGAAATGGAAAGTGGGGGGGGCGGACAGCTAGGTGGTCTAGTGAATAGAGCAGCAGCCCTGTGTCAGGACCTGAGTTCAAATCCAGCCTCAGACACTTAATAATTACCTAGCTGTGTGATCTTGGGCAAATCACTTAATCCCATTGCCTTGGGAAAAAAAACTTTAAAAAAAGAAATGGGGAGGGGCAGCAGCTAGGTGGTACAGTGGATAGAGCAGCAGCCCGGAGTCAGGAGTACCTGAGTTCAAATCCAGCCTCAGACACTTACTAATTACCTAGCTGTGTGGCCTTGGGCAAGCCACTTAACTCCATCTGCCTTGTAAAAATCTAAAAAAAAAAGGGGGGAGTGGGAGAGGAGATAGAAGGATTGAAGCCGAGGATAGTCTCATATAGGGTCAGGCTCAGAAGTAAAGTTTTAACATACACAAAATTTCTGGCTCAGGCAGCATGGAGGTGCAGACAGAGAGTGGGAGAACAGAGGAAGAGGCAATTTCTCCAGTGTGCCTTGAGGAAAGGGTCATTTGTCCAAAAACTAAACTACTATAGTAAAGTCCCTTAACAATTTTGAAGTAATCTGTTCCCTTCCCCTAACATCCTGTTGTACTTCTTGTGTGGACCATGAGGTGGTTCGAGAAGTAGATGTAATGAGACAGATGTGCTGAAGTTGCTGAAGGTGCTGAGTTCTTTAACTAAATAAAGACAATGGGTTGACATCATTATCGATTCAATATGTAGCTTGGGTGGGCCTCTACTGAGAAGAAAGAGGGAGGGAAAGGGGAAGAATATATTCACTTTGAAGGAACCCAAGCACCCTTTGAAGCCACCTTCAGAACAATCCAGCCATTGAAGGACACCATCTTGTTATCCCCTCAAAGAAATGGGGTCTTATCTCCAGGTAAAGTCATCTGAGACCATATGGAAAGTCCAAAATAGGCCAACATGCTGTCATCCTGATGGCCAAAAGGTAATTGGGGAAAGGTAATAAGTAATTCAGCAGAATCCAAGAGGTTCTCCTCTTGGGTAACAATTTTTGGAGTGAAGCACCAGGGAGGAAACTTGAGCTCAATCAAACCAGGAATAATGAAAAAAAAAAGTCTCCTTAGCAAGAACTTTAAAGAAAAAGGTTTGGCCAAAAAAAAGTCAACTCCACATGGAAAAAACAAATGGTCCTTCAAATATCTGAAAGGTTGCTTGTTGTGTGGAAGAGAAATTAAGATTTCTTTTCACCAAGAAAACTGAACAAGATCAAGGGAAGGATGGGGAGTAAGGAATTATCTTCAAAAAAGGAAAGATTTTTTTAAGAATTAGAGATGGGGGGCAGCTAGGTGGCGTAGTGGATAAAGCACCGGCCCTGGAGTCAGGAGTACCTGGGTTCAAATCCGGTCTCAGACACTTAATAATTACCTAGCTGTGTGGCCTTGGGCAAGCCACTTAACCCCGTTTGCCTTACAAAAAAAAAAGAATTAGAGATGACTATTGTGCTATAAGAAACTCCTGGGAAGACTTCAGAGAAGTATAGACAGGCTTCTATGAACTGATACTGGTGAGATGAATAGCCATGACTGTAAAACAAATGGGAAGAACAACAAAACTGAATTCTTCCAACTATAATGACCAAGCCTGGCCCCAAGAAGTGAAAATTCACCTCCCCTTTCTTTGCCAAGGTGAACGGGGATGGATTCCAAATGTACCATCCAATTCAATTGCTGTTGTGTAGATAAGCTTCTGCTGATGTCTTTTATAATCTTTTTATTTTAAATTTATTTGTTTTTGTTCTCATTTCCAAATTCTCTCCCTTCCTCTGACCCTATCTCCCCTCCACTGAGAGGGCAAGAAATATGATATTCACTATTATACATATAAAAACCTGACTTAAAAAAAGGTAATAACAGTATGCATATGGTGATTTATGTTTTCTATATAAAGCACTTACTAGGGCAAATGGGGAGCAGAGGGGGGGAATCATCTGTTGTCTCAAAGCAGAATTAAAGTATAAACTGCTTCAGAAGAGTTTCCCCTCATTGGAAGGCTCTCAATCAAATGAGGGATTAAGCATTTGTTAGGAATGTTGTATCGAATTTTCTTATTTAAATGTGGATTGAACCAAATATTGAGATTTGAATTGTGAAATCCCTTTAATGAGTGGTATTTTAAGGGAAAATTTCAGGAAATTCTCCATTCCACCACTCATATTCTTCATGGAGTCTAAAAACTTTGTTGTGCTATTCATACAGTAAAAAAAATTCTGAACCAGCTACTTCCAATCGACAGCTAAGGGAAATTTATCTTGCCCAAGGCCCAGAGTGTCACTTAGCAATCTAATATATTCTAGGGAAGAAAGGAAACCAATAAAGATCTTTTACTGAAAAGGCTATCTCCAGTTGTCCTGATTCATATCTGGCCACTGTGCCCAGATGATTGGGAAGAGAAAATGAGGCTGGTCATTTAGCAATGGCACCTCCCCTTAAATCCAATTCACTTGTTTCTCATGGCATCAGCACCCTGATGTCATGGTCTTCTCTGAGAAGGACAAACATCATTTACTTAAATGGGATCATGGCCCAATGAAAAGGGTACAGAATTTAGAGATTAAGGATCTGACGTCAAGGACCAGTGTTGCCAATTGCTACCACCTGAGTGACCTTGAGTAAGTCAACCTCTGAGTCAGAGCTCCTTCACCTATTAAATGATTGCAGTGGGCCTTTGTTGATCTTAAAGGACCATTTCAAGATCTAAAGTTAGGCCAATTAAGTTGAGAAGGTCCCTAAAACTTGGCCAAAAAAAAAAAAGAAATTAAAGTCAACTGTTTTTTTTTCAAGTAATGAATTTAGGAAAAACCAAACCAAACCCTCCTTTCCCAGTGGACTTGAATGATTTGGCTAAGGGTTGCTTTCTTAATTAACTTTTTAAGAACATGAGGACTTTCTGGTGAAGGTTAAGATCTTCAAATTATCTAGGGTACAATCTGGTGCAATCAACCATCTGAGACCAACAACCTAAAGTAAACTGGTTTGTCAAGTCACTGCCAAGGGGAAGGTTGAGTCCTTAAGCTACTGGGCTTTGCCTCATCACAGTCAACCATCTTGAAGCTTAATGCTGGGAAGGTGTCTCTCCCTCTCTCCAAGTTGGCTGTAAAATTGCAGGTGGCCTCAAAGACAATTGAGCTGTGGTCCAAAAAAGGCTTCACCACAAAGAGAGGATGAGCCACAAAAGGGGACCCGTCTCTGCCAGCCGGGAAGGTAAATACCCTATCATCTTAGGGAGGAAAGGTCAGATAACTGCTCAGTTCTTTTGGCTGCTCATACAGGAGTCAGTCCAAGGTAGGCAAGGCCATCTCCCCCCTCTCCCAAGGCTTCTGCTCCTCTTTAGTTCAAGAACCCTTGAGCTTTGGAGGATGAACCCAGCTTCAAGACCATCTACTTAACCATTGTCTTTCCTTACAAAGAACCCCAGACTCAGAGAGGGAAATGCCTTGTTCAAGGTCACTGAGCTAAATTAGCAGCCAATCCTCTTCTCTCCATTCTCCCCAATCTCCCTGGGCTGCCAGTTTGTGTCCCTCTCATTCCTCTCTGCCTAGGACGCCCTCCTTCAGATCTGCATGAGTCCTCTGATTTTTCTCCTGTATCTGGCCTCCTCCTGCACTCCGGGTGTGTCCCATTTCTTTGTCTCACTTGGCAGCAATGCCTGGCAGGGTCATTTAAATGTTTCATGTGCACATATGGGCTCTCCAGCTAGATCACAAGTTCCCTGATCATTGACCCTGTGGCTATGATTGTTTGTACTACCTTTATCTACACCAGCAGTTAACACATCTGTGTCAAACATTTTACAAGTATCTCATTCAATCCTCACAGCAATCCTTCAACAGTTTTACTTATCCCCATTTTACAGATGAAGAAACTGAAGTCAATGGCAGGGAAGTGCCCACAGTCATACAATCTGAACTAGATTTGAACTCAGGTCTTCCTGACTCCAGGCCCAGAGCTCTATCCACTCTCCCAAACATACAGTAAGTTTTCATTACACAACCATCTGGTATGTCTTTTGGACAGGTCCAAGAAAATCATAGGACCTCCTCCGTTTACAGATGAAGAAAGTTGAGTCTCAGGGAGGTTAGGGGACTTGCTCAAGGTCACAGAGGCAAACAGAATTCAAGATGGGAGGTAGAGTTCACCAGGAAGTCCAACCATCTACACTGCCCACCTCAGAAATCTTCCAAAGAAAGAAGTCTGCTGCCATCTCAAAGAATTTGGACAATTCCTCAGTTTTCCAAGGGAGGCATTTCGGCCCAGCTTTTAAAACTTTAAGTTTTAAAAGTAAAGAGGCAAGGGGTGGCTAGGTGGTGCAGTGTTGATAAAGCACCTGCCCTGGAGTCAGGAGTTACCTGGGTTCAAATCTGGTCTCAGACACTTAATAATTACCTAGCTGTGTGTGGCCTCGGGCAAGTCACTTAACCCCATTGCCTTGCAAAAACCTAAAAAAAATTTAAAAAATAAAAAAATAAAGAGGCAGGGGTGGCTAGGTGGTGCAGTGGCTAGAGTACTGGCCTAATTACCTAGCCTTGGGCAAGACACTGAACCCCACTGCCTTGCAAAAACCTTAATAAAAAAAGTGGAGCTACAAAAAGAAACCAAAGACAGTTCCTGCCTTCAAGGAGTTACAATTTAATCTAATGCTCTAGGAACCTTCCTTCCAGGTTCAGAGCCTCCTTTCAGGATCTGGTGAAGAAAAGAACACGGCGTTCTGTGGTCTTGGTTCCTTCCAAAGCTTTGGGGAGCAAAGCTGAGGCTTCGGGGACACAGGCTCCCCCGCCTCTTTGTCTGGCTACAATGTTTCCGTCCCTTAGGCAGGAAATACAAAGTTTCAGCCAGAGGTGGAACTGGAAAGCCAAAGAGATAAAAAGCCGGCTGTCTCTGGCCACATCCTCCCCACAAGGTCATTTGTGGATCCCCCCACCGAACTTCTCAGGAAAGGCTCCAGAGGCCGGTGGGGGGCCCGGCCCCAGCCCTCGTCTCGGCTCCGGCCCCAGCCAGAATGCTCTCCTTCCAAGTCATCCTCTAACTCAAGCACCTACCATTTGGGGGTTCGAAGCGGTACAACACGACTCACAAAGCTGAACAGAGGTCACCCATCCCTTCCGGGAACTCGGCCAGGACCAACCGCCAGATCCTTATCGGCCCGAGTCCCGGCCCGGCCCCGGGCGCCAACGTCAAGGCAACGACTCGGACCTCCCCCACGGTTCAGTGAGGAAATAATAGGGCCGGGGGCTCCCCGATAAAGCCGGGGGGTCGAGGCCTCCAAAGCAGACCACGGGGTTTCCTAAGGGAGGAAGGCGGGGGGTGCGGGGCACTGTGTCCCCCGGCCCTGCGGGGCCCTCTCCGAGGCTGGGCCGCGGCCCCGGGGCTGTCCGGCCCACTTGAGGTCCCGGGGGCGCCCCGCTGAACTTGTGCTCATTCCCCGGATGAGCTGTGGGCGCCGGGGCCCCCCAGGGTGCACCCCGAGTCTCACTCAGCACCCCTCCTCCACCCCCCCGAAGCCGCACGTGGCAGGGGCTGCGGGGAGCCTTCCGGGGGCGCCCCAAGGCCAAGCGGACAATGCAGGGTGCGGGGGGCTGGCCGGGCGGCCGCTGGCCGGGGGGCCGAGGAGGGGCGCCCCGGGCCCGGGGGCGCTCCCGGGGGCAGGGGGCGGGGCGGGGGCACCTTCTGCACGGCTCGCACGTTGTCCTCCCCGCACAGGCTGCTGACGCTCTGGTAGAGGCCGCTGGCCGCGCGGCGGAACGTGTTCTGCTTGTCGGCGCCGCGGCCCCGCGCGCCCAGCGCCCCGGGCCCCGCCAGCCCCAGCAGCAGCAGCAGCAGCAGCGGCGGCGCCCACAGCTGCCCGGCGGCCATGGTCCGGCCCCGCGCGGCCTCCTGCGCGTCCCGAGCCGCTGCGCTCCCGCCGCCCCCGCCGCCCGCGCCGTCTGCCCGCCCCGCGCCCGCCGCGCTGCTTCCGCTTCCGCCGCCCCGCTCCGCCCCCCGGCCCCGCTGCTGCGCGCGCCGCCGGCCCGAGCCCGCCCTGCGCCTCCAGTACCCGAGCCCCGCCTCCATGCATCCCTCCTCCCACCCACCCAGGCATCCACCCCCCTGCATCCACCCAACTATCCACCCAACCATCCACCCCTGCTTCCACCCATGCATCCACCCACCCATCCACCCATGCATCCACCCATGCATCCACCCAACCATCCACCCCTGCATCCACCCATGCATCCACCCCTGCATCCATCCAACCATCCATCCATGCATCCACCCACTCATCCATGCATCCATCCATCCACCCACCCAACCATCCTTCCATGCATCCACCCATGCATCCACCCAACCATTCACCCATGCATCCACCCAACCATCCATCCATGCATCCACGCACTCATCCATGCATCCATCCATCCACCCACCCAACCATCCTTCCATGCATCCACCCATGCATCCACCCAACCATCCACCCATGCATCCACCCAACCATCCACCCATGCATCCACCCATCCACCCATGCATCCACCCATGCATCTACCCAACCATCCACCCCCCATACATCCACCCATGCATCCACCCAACCATCCATCCATGCATCCACCCAGGCATCCACCCAACCATCCACCCATGCACCCACCCAACCATCCATCCATGCATCCACCCATGCATCCACCCACTCACCCATGCATCCACCCACTCACCCATGCATCCACCCATCCACCCACCCATCCTTCCATGCATCCACCCCTGTATCCACCCATGCATCCACCCCTGCATCCACCCAACCATCCATCCATGCATCCACGCACTCATCCATGCATCCATCCATCCACCCACCCAACCATCCTTCCATGCATCCACCCATGCATCCACCCAACCATCCACCCATGCATCCACCCAACCATCCATCCATGCATCCACCCATGCACCCACCCAACCATCCATCCACGCATCCACCCACCCATCCACCCACGCATCCACCCATGCATCCACCCATCCATCCACCCAACCATCCACCCATGCATCCACCCAACCATCCACCCATGCATCCACCCATGCATCTACCCAACCATCCACCCCCCATACATCCACCCCTGCATCCACCCAACCATCCATCCATGCATCCACGCACTCATCCATGCATCCATCCATCCACCCACCCAACCATCCTTCCATGCATCCACCCATGCATCCACCCAACCATCCACCCATGCATCCACCCAACCATCCATCCATGCATCCACCCATGCACCCACCCAACCATCCATCCACGCATCCACCCACCCATCCACCCACGCATCCACCCATGCATCCACCCATCCATCCACCCAACCATCCACCCATGCATCCACCCAACCATCCACCCATGCATCCACCCATGCATCTACCCAACCATCCACCCCCCATACATCCACCCATGCATCCACCCAACCATACATCCATGCATCCACCCAGGCATCCACCCAACCATCCACCCATGCACCCACCCAACCATCCATCCATGCATCCACCCATGCATCCACCCACTCACCCATGCATCCACCCACTCACCCATGCATCCACCCATCCACCCATCCACCCATGCATCCATCCACCCATGCATCCACCCAACCATGCATCCATGCATCCACCCATGCATCCACCCACTCATCCATGCATCCATCCATCCATCTATCCATCCTTCTTTCCTTCCCTCCATTCATCCAGCTTTTCATCCTTCCATCCATCCATTCATCCATACATTCACCCTCTTCTTTCATCTATTCTTCCATTCATCCTTCCTTCCATCCTTCCACCTACCCACTTATTCATCCATCCTTCTTTCCTTACATCCATCCATCCATCTACCCATCCATCCATGCATCCACCCATGCACCCACCCACCCATCCACCCACGCATCCACCCATGCATCCACCCATCCATCCACCCAACCATCCACCCATGCATCCACCCAACCATCCACCCATGCATCTACCCAACCATCCACCCCCCCATACATCCACCCATGCATCCACCCAACCATACATCCATGCATCCACCCAGGCATCCACCCAACCATCCACCCATGCATCCACCCACTCACCCATGCATCCACCCACTCACCCATGCATCCACCCATCCACCCACCCATCCACCCACCCATCCACCCATGCATCCACCCCCCATGCATCCACCCAACCATGCATCCATGCATCCACCCATGCATCCACCCACTCATCCATGCATCCATCCATCCATCTATCCATCCTTCTTTCCTTCCCTCCATTCATCCAGCTTTTCATCCTTCCATCCATCCATTCATCCATACATTCACCCTCTTCTTTCATCTATTCTTCCATTCATCCTTCCTTCCATCCTTCCACCTACCCACTTATTCATCCATCCTTCTTTCCTTACATCCATCCATCCATCTACCCATCCACCCATGCATCCACCCATCCATCCACCCATCTATCCATCCATCCATCCATCCATCCATCCATCCATCCATCCATCCTTTCTTTCCCTCAATTCATCCATCTTTCCATCTTTCCTTCCTTCCTTTCTTCCATCCATTCATTCATCCATCCACCCTCTTCTTTCATCTATTCTTCCATTCATCCATCCTTCCACCTACCCACCTATCCATCCATCCTTCTTTCTTCTATCCATCCACACACCCATCCACCCATGTATCTACTCTCCCATCTATCCATCCATCCATCCATCCATCCATTCATCCATCCTTCTATCTTTCCCTCCATTCATCCAGCTTTTCATCTGTCCTTCCTTCCTTTCTTCCATCCATCCATTCATCCATACATCCATCCTCTTCTTTCATCTATTTTTCCATTCATCCTTCCTTCCATCCTTCCACCTACCCACTTATTCATCCATCCTTCTTTCCTTCCACCCACCCATCCATCCATTCTTTCCTTCCATTAACTCATTCATCCATCCATCCAGCTATCCACCCACTTATTCATCTACCCACCCACCTGTCTCTCCTTCTTTCCTTTCATTCATCCATCCTTCTATCTATCCTTCCATTCTTCTTTACCTTCCTTCCATCCACCTATCCAACCACCCATCTTCCTTCTATCTTTCTATTCATCACATCCTTTACCTACCCATCTATTCTTTTTTCTTCCATCGTTCCATCCACCTATTCACCCATCCATCCATTCATCCTAGCCTTCCATTCTTATTTTCCTTCCTTCCTTCCATCCATCTCAGGATTTGGTGGAAAGGGCCTGCGAACAGTGACTATTAATATTTTTTGGACCTTGATTCCAGCACATCTCAAGAGCTCATCCCTTCTTGAGATGTCTCTTAATTTCTCCTGTTTGTTCATACTAATTTTCACAGATACCACTCCTTGACCACTCCTGCTCCCATTAGATTATAAACTTCTTAAGGGGGGAACTATCTTTTTTGCCTCTTAGTATATCCCAAATCTTAGCCAGTTGGTTTTTGGTTCTTGTCCTTCATTTTGAAAAAGATCAAAATGACATCAATATGTTAGAGACAAGTTACAGAGTGTTTGGGACTGGGACTCATCAACCCAAAACAAGCTGTACCACAGATCAGTTACAAATTATCCATGTGAACACATGGGGTGGTTATTCTAAACTTCTGTATCTAACATTTCCTTTGAGCTGCTTCCATTCTCCCTTGCTCATGGAGAACAGCACCCTCTTTGATGAGGGTACACCATACTAGGTGGTCCTGTGCTAGTTCTCCCATGCTGCACAATTAATTCCAGAGTTCTTAAGAGAGACCTTCAGGGTGCCCCTGACCCCCATGACCACTTGTACTATGTGAATTCTTCAGGGCTTAGCACACAGTGCTTTCAAGGCCCATAGTAGAGGCTTAAGGAATCCTTGTTGATTTGACATACTCCATTACTGGCAGCTTTTCCCAAACCTTTTATCTTGTAATGTCTTTTGCTTTTTGTCTTCTTCAGTAACAAATTCCCAAAACCATTTATCCTGTAAATAGATTACTTTGTATAGATTTGTTTTCATGCTATTTGCCCCATTAGATAGTAACCTCCTTGAGGGCAAGGATTGTCATTCCTTTCTTTTTGCATCCTCACACTTAGCCCAATGCTGGTTGGCTCCAGTTAGCTACTTTTAAAATGTTTGTTAATTGATAGTAGGTGCTTAGTAAATAAACAATAAAATTGTTGAACCCATGATTTAAGAACCATTGAGGCAGAACTTGAAGGGATCTTAAGCAGCCATCTAACTAGTCCAAGCCCTCTGAACTAAGGCCTTAGAAAATGAAATGACTTGCCCAAGGTTCCATAAGGCTTTTAAGCTGCAAATTTGGAATGCAAACCCCAGTGCTCTGAAATCTCTTAAATCACTGGGACTCAAACCTAGTAAGTTCTCTAGAAGGATGTTCCCAGGAGTTTTATTCATTCAACATTCATCAGGTGCTTATTTTGCAGTGTGATGGGAGAGGCACAAACTTTAGGTGAGACAAGTTCTTGGTTCTTGTGAATAAAAAGTATTAATATAAATTTTAGGTCTAAAAATAAAAATAAAACAAAAGTAAACATTAGGTTTGACATGAAGTTTATTCTCTTCTCTAAGAGTTACAAAAACCCCTATAGGTGGAAACCATTTTGGAAATGATTACCCTGAGCAGAGGGAGAATGGGATATTTATATATAAAAAAGGATAAAAACATTAAACTCTTTGGAGTCCAGTCTGTTAGGATGCTTATCAAAAAATATCATCCTTATACAATGTTATAATAATCTATCTTCCTGAGAATATAATTAACATATGGAAAGATAGCATTCCATGTTTTATAATAGTAAGAAATCAGACTTCTTACCAGGATTATAAACTTAAAAACTTGTTAACTTTGACAAAAGTAAATTTTAGGAAATGCTATAAAAATGAGAGAAACACAAAATAAAAAATAAAGGTCAGGAGTAGACTTTATAAAAGCAGGAATAGTAATCATGATCTCTGAGAAAGTTAAAGTTAAAATAAGTTTAATCAAAAGAGAAAAATTAGGAAGCTTCACTATCAAATATTTATATAGACTATTTAAAATAACAGTCTAAAGTTGGTAATAGCACTATAGTGAAAGAAAAGATGAGCTGGTAGATTTAGAAAAAATAGATACTTGGAATTATGAAGGATAATGCTATCCAGCATTGCAAAAGTGTACAAGTGGAAATAAGAATAGTGTGGTCTTATATCTATGCATATGAATATGTGGATACATATGTATGACTATAGATTGTATGTAACTATAATGTTTGTCCTTCATTTTCTTTTTTTTTAGGTTGTTTTTTTTTGCGCAAGAGGTTAAGTGGCCACACAGCTAGATAATTGTTAAGTGTCTGAGTACAGATTTGAACTCAGATCCTCCTGACTCCAGGGCTGGTGCTCTATCCACTGCACCACCTAGTCACCCCTTGGCCTTCATTTTCAAAGAAGATCATAATATTCCATGACAAACACATGAATTGGATTTGAGTGAGGGGATGCTATGCTAAGTCATCAGCTTCATTTTCTCCTCTAAAGCCACCTGAGTCCAGTGATCAGAATATGAAGCAGGATGACTGGAAATTGCTCAGAATGCCAGGTAGTCAGGGTTGTCTTGTCCAAGTCACCGAGCTGATATGAATCAAATGTCTGAGGTCACATTCGAACTCTGTCCTCTTGACTTCAAGGCCAGTGTTCTATCCACTACGCCATCTAGCTTACTTCTATTATATGTATATATATATATATGTGTATATGTATTACATGTAATACATATAGATCCTCACTTAATTTAATGGGGGGGGAATAAAGCAAAAAATGCACAACAGAGAAGAAAAGAAAACCTACAAGGATATAAAGAAAAAATGGACAATTTTAAACACAATGTATAGCATTTATTATATACGTTTTCTTAACATGAAAATTTATTGCTCTGTATTGAATCCTCTCTTGGGTTTTACTGTTTACAATTTTTCTTAAGTATTGACAATGTTGTCTAAAAACAAAAATAAATTTTGTTGTATCAGTAGTCATAGCACAGATATCCTGGAAGGGGAGGAAGATTCCCATGCTTTGTGGAGGTCTTTAGCATAACTGATAAGGCATCAAAGTCCTGAGTCAGATTGGGACACCTCATGAAATTCCTTTTAGTTACTCTTTGCCCCTAAAATATGAAATGAAGCAACATCTGAATACTCCCCATAGGATTATCAATTCTAATCCCATTTTACTCTTTATCTCATTCTATAAGAAAGCTTCTCCAACTTCTTATTTCTTTTCTCAACTAAAGACAGTTGATGTTATAAATGACTTGTGAATAAATTAGTCTGGAGTGATTAAAATGGTGTTTTTTTTAAGACATCTTAATAAATGGCACACCTTTCTCAAGGGGAGAAGGGCGAGAAATCCCAGAAATGTTAGGTCCTCTATGCAGTTTAAAAGATTTTGTTCTTGGGGTGACTAGGTGGTGCAGTGGAAAGAGCACTGGCTCTGGAGTCAGGAGTACCTGAGTTCAAATCCAACCTCAGACACTTAATAATTACCTAGCTGTGTGGCCTTGGGCAAGACACCCCATTGCCTTGCAAAAAAAAAAGACTTTGTTTTTGCCCTTTCCTGCCAATCATTGACTAGGGTCACAAATCTAATTGTTATATTCATCCCCACACATTTTCCCCCCACCCTGCTCATTATTACTAATGAGCAAGAACAGCTACCTCCTTGAGCATGGGCAAAGGAGAAGGACACAGACCCTAAATTAAATCAGAGCTAGGTGAAGTAGACCAGTCCTAATCTCAGTTTTTGATCAGACTGAGACTAAATCTTTGGTTTTAACTCACATACCTGCCCATAGGCAACAATACAGGCAGGCCCCAGTCTTTGTAATGTAAACTAACAATTCTCCTTTCACATTCTTATGGAACCCAAACACCCCCATATTTCTCACAATAGAAATCCAGATACTTGGGTCTGTTGAGAAACAAGGGTGAGTTGAAATTGCTCAGCAAAGCCTATGGGGATCCTCCTCAAAGCCAAGATATTCTTTGACAATAACTTGGAGTTCTCATTGCCAGAGCTTGAAACTCCAGGTTCTGATCTAGCCACTATCTTACACTTTGAAAGGGAGCATAGAAACTGGGGAGTCCATGGGATCTTATGGTAAAGGTGGGTATAATTCTAGGTAGTTGGATAAATTGGGGATTATTAAGGAGGGTTTCAAAAGATTAAAGCTTTTCCTACACTCATTTCATTTTAGTCCTATACTCTCTTTCCCTTATCTCTAAAGTATCATTTGTTAAAGTTGTACCAATCAAGTGGCTGGGTCTCATAATTTCTGGGGCCTTGCAAGTAGGAATTATAACTTCCCTTTCAACTTTACCACAAAACTGCCCCAATTTAAAGGTATACACTCAAAGATAATAAGGCCACTTAAATAACAATTACAATTTAAGTAAGAGATTTAAAAACACAGATATACAAATTCAATTGATCCACACTGTGCTAGCATTCTACTTAAATTACAAGAGTCAATATTCTAGGGGGAAGCTAGGTGACACAATGGATAGAAAATCTGTACTGGAGTCAGGGGACCTGAGTTCGAATTCTACATCAGACATTTAATACTTATCTGTGTGACCTTGGGCAAGTCACTTAACCCCAACACGTTGCAAAAATCCAAAAAAAAAGTCAATATTCAATAACTAATCAAGCCCACAAAAGATGTTATTGTCAACTAGTTTAACTGCACCCACAAACCAACCAAGGAAGTAATTTTATTCAAAAATTAATGCCAATAAACAAAATAAATTTTTAAAAATGCACACAAAAACTTTGTCAATCTGTGCCAGGTAGGAAAACAATGCAAAAGCCTTTAATCCAGAAGGTTCCTGGTATTGAACAGGGACACTCTTCACAATGAAAAAACCAACTTGCTCAAAGACTGGGCCCAATGGTGGAGCTGGGATCAGATGCATTGTCTCTACCAGGTAGATGAATTGGGACCCAGGAACAAGTTTTCCAGGACTGGAAAGGACTTAAGGCTCCCTCCTCCACTATCACTCCCTTAGAGAACCGCTGCCACCAATTAATGTCAGCCCAGTTTCTACTGAGCTATCTCTAACTTGGTGAAAAAACAGGCCAGAGACAGTGCTAGTACATCCTATATCAGATTCTTGGCAACGAATCAATTTGCAAATCTTGGCATTACTCCATTCCTTAAAGCTCCACCTTGTTATGGAACCAGTTATTTTATACAAGATCATAACTTGACAGGTGGATCATAGACTAATCAGATTTGCAGCATGAGTAATCTTCCCAGGATGAGCCCGCTATGCAGGACAATACAGCAATTATATCACTTGTTACCATCCAAGTAGGAATCTTGAGGGAATAGCTGGGTTGCCTATATAATTTTGGGGTTACAGTACAGTACAAATTATACTGATACATTTCACTTAACACAGGTAAAGTACAATTTAGGACAAGACCTGTCATGATTGATGGATGACTTCTGTTCACTGCTTTCCCAGGCAAAGGATCTTTAAAAATGAAATTATTATTAAAATGTATAATACATATATTAATAAATATAAAATTATAACTTTTAAAACGCTAACATATATTAGTTTAATTCTGTTTATTTAGGTCAAACTCTGGAGCTTAATAGGTGTTAGTTTAATTCTGTTTGTCTTTATTAAGATCAAACTCTTAAAAGCTGCCAATATTTTAATTGAAAATAAATTTAAAACTAAAAAGTTAAGATACAGCCATAAATTTTAATATAAAAATATGCTTTACATTACCTCACATGTATATTGCTTGCCTTCTCAAAGGATAGGGAGACACAGGACAGAGAGAATTTGGAATTTAAAAAAGTTTTTTAAAGTGAATGTTAAAATATTTCCTAAATGTAGTGGAAAATATTTAATGAAACAAAATTTTTTAAAGATGCGACCATTGATAATCATACACAAAAATTGAATAGTCAAAATCTCCATTGAAATTCTCCACTAATGGAATAGACTAGGTGCAATAGCAGGAAACAATTATAGTAATGTGCTGTTTGATAAACCCAGAGTTTAGCTATTGGGATAAAAACTCTCTCTTTGATAAAAACTACAGGGAAAATTGGAAGTTAGTATGGAAGAAACTTAGATTAGACCAACACCTCACACCCTATTCCAAGATAAGATCCAAATGGATCCAGGATTTAGACAAAAAAAAATACTATAAGCAAATTAGAAGATCAAGGACTAGTGTACTTGTCAGATCTATGGAAAGGGAAGCAGTTTATGACTGAGGAAGAGATGGAGAACATCACTAAAAACAAACTAGATGATTTCAATTACATTAAATTAAAAAGCTTTTGCACAGATAAAACCAATGTAACCAAGATCAAAAGAAATGTAGTAAACTGGGAAACAATCTTTACAACTAATGTTTCTGACAAAGGACTTATTTCTAAAATATACAGAGAATTGAGTCAAATTAAAAAAAAAGCCACTCCCCAATTGACAAGTGGTCAAAGGATATGCAAAGGCAATTTACAGATGAGGAGATTAAAACAATCCATAGTCATGTGAAAAATTGCTCTAAATCACTATTTATTATAAAAATACAAATTAAAGCTTCTCTGAGGTACCACCTCACACCTCTCAGATTGGCCAATATGACCAGAAAGGATAATGATCATTGTTGGAAGGGTTGTGGGAAATCTGGGACACTTACACTGTTGGTGGAGCTGTGAACTCATCCAACCTTTCTGGAGAGAAATTTGGAACTATGCCCAAAGGGAAACAAAAATGTGCATACCCTTTGATTCAGCAATACCACTACTGGGTCTATACCCTAAAGAGATAATGACAAAGGGTAAAAACATCACTTGTACAAAAATATTCATAGCAAGGGGTGGCTAGGTGGCACAATGGATAAAGCACCGGCCCTGGAGTCAGGAGTACCTGGGTTCAAATCCGGTCTCAGGCACTTAATAATTACCTAGCTGTGTGGCCTTGGGCAAAGCCACTTAACCGCATTTGCTTTGCAAAAACCTAAAAAAAAAAAAGATACAAAAATATTCATAGCAGCCCTGTTTGTGATGCCAAAGAATTAGAAATCAAGTAAATGTCCTTCAATTGAGGAATGGCTTAGCAGATTGTGGTATATGTATGTCATGGAACACTATTGTTCTATCAGAAACCAGGAGGGTTGGGAATTCAGGGAAGCCTGGAGGGATTTGCATGAACGGATGCTGAGTGAGATGAGCAGAACCAGAAAAACACTGTACACCCTAATAGCAACATGGGGGTGATGTTCAACCTTGAAGGACTTGCTCATTACATCAGTGAAACAATCAGGGACAATTTGGGGGTGTCTGCAATGGAGAATGCCATCTATATTCAGAGAAAGAACTGTGTAGTTTGAACAAAGAGCAAGGACTATTTCCTTTAATTTAGGAAAAAAAAACCTGATATCTTATTGTCTGATCTTGTTATCTCTTATACTTTATGTTTCTTCCTTAAGGATATGATTCCTCTCTCATCACACTTAATTGGATCAGTGTATACCATGGAAACAATATAAAGACTGACAAATTGCCTTCTGTGTGTGTGGGGGGAGAAATAACATTGGGGGGGAAAATGTAAAGCTCAAAATAAATAAAATCTTAAAAAGAAAAAGAAAAAAGAAATTCTATACTAATGCTTTTTGTACTTGGTTTTATTCATATTATTTTCCTTTATATGCTCTCTGTTCCAGTAAAAATGAGCAGGAGCATGTTCCCCATATAGAATATTCCTGGGCCTTTGCCCAGGTTTACCCTGCCATGTTTAAAAGGTTCTCCCTCCTCTCTCCCACCTGGTAGAATTCTTAGCTCCTACCTCTTCCAGGCAGCCTTTCTTGATCAACTGGATTATTGCTGCTCTCTCTCCACCAAATTATTCAGTTTTTAGGGAAGGTAGGTGGCAGAGTGGATAGAGCACTGGCCTTGGATACAGGAAGACAGGAGCTTGAATCCAGCCTCAGCCACTTGCCACTTATTAGTTGTATGACCTTGGGCAAGTCACTTAACTTTGCCTCGAATCCAGGGCCATCTCCATATCTGGTCACTAGACCCAGATGGCTCTGGATGAGAAAGTGAAGTTGGTGATATGGCACAGCAACCCCCCTCACTCAAATTCCAATTCACATGCTTGTCATGGCATCACCTCCTTGATCATAGTCTTCTTTGAAAATGGGCAAACATTATTATTATTCTATATTTCCTTATATATATATATATATATGGCAAACATTATTATTCTGTATTTACTTTATATATATATGTGTGTGTGTGTGTGTGTGTGTGTGTGTGTGTGTGTGTATGTATGTATATATCTGCATTTATATCCCACCCTGTGCCCTAAAATAGAAACTCTTTGTAGAAGAGTTATTTTATTGTTATCTTGACATGTCCAGCTGAGTCCAATTCCTAGTCAATAATAGTTTGTGTCTTAATAAGAATTTTTAATTAAATCAAAGACTACTGCAGAAGCACACAAATTCTGGTAGGTTCTGTCAAGCTAGAAAGTCAGTGAATGTTTAGGGTTCAAGTAATGAATGAATTCAGGAGAGAGAGTCTCAAGACTCAGAAATATGAGGGACATATATAATTTTTTTCCATGCAGTTGCTAGGTTATTGCATGTGGGCTGATCCTTAGTGAATAAGCAGCTAACAGGAGATATATTATGGCTTAAATAGGAAAACAGGGCATGACATTCATGCTGGAAAGGATAAGGGTCATAGGCAGGCGTAGTTTAATGGTTTATATTCAGATGCTCAAGGCTAATTAGTTCATTTTGAGTAACAATTTACTATTTCAACATTTTTTGTTGACCTTTTCCACCATAATTTTCTTAGACTAAAAATGAAATAATAAAAAGTTAGCTTTAGCCATGAAGTTTTATTCTCAAGGATCTTACTGAACCCATGAGTGGGAGAATTTAATGAGGAAACAATATTTATAGAAATCTCACAAAGGACAGTAAAATTTTGGCAGCCAACCAATCAGGAGACACATTAGGACATAAAGGTGTCATTGATTATTTTATGATTCTCTGACTCATCCAAAAGGTCTGTTCCAAGTCAGAACTGACAAAGATCCAATTGGCAACAGGACTACTATCTCCTCTTCTGACCTGATATTTTATGTTGTTATCAGATTTAATATAGACATATAAAACATTGAGATTTCTCAATTTCCAAAATGTCATAAGAATTTATTCAGTCTCCTAGAGATAACCAGACCAGTTTCCGGCCTCCTCAGGATGGTCTTTTCTCTGATTATTTACACGCAACTGTGAAAACCCAAACTTGCAGATGCAATCTTTACCAACAACCCCCATTGTCTGTGTTGGTATGATATGGTCCACCAATTCACAAAGAGGGACACAGTTGAACAACTAAACAACAGGATAATATCATGGATAAAGAGATACCCAGTTTGGGAGTATGGAAAGTCTTTTACAAATACCACCAGGGATGCTGCCTCTGTGGTTCCTAACAAAATAAAACATGTTGGGGGTTTTTTTCCTTTTTGTTCTTTGCCTTTAGTTTTCAACATTTTTTTGGTAAGATTTTTGAATTCTACATTTTTTCCCCTCCTTCTCTTCCCTTCCTTCTCCCCAAGATAGCAAATAATCTGATGGGGGTTATGCATGTACAACCAGTCACACCATGTTTTGAAGCCTCAATTTCCTTTTCTGTTAAGTTGAGAGGGTTGGGATCTTTCTGTTCCCAATCTATTATCTTTTGTCTGAAATAAAATTTACTATCTTCACTCCAGAATTCATTCTTCTTGTAAACTTCCCTATTTTGTAAGAAGTATCTCTATCCTTCCAGCCTCTTAGGTAAGTCATTTTTGACTCTACCACCTCAAGTCTCTCTCACCTCATAATCTAATCAGTGGTTAAATCTTGTCAGTGAAACATCCATATATCTTCCCCTCCATTCAAGCTACCTCCTCCTCATCTCTCACCTGGACTCTTGCAAAGTCTGACTTAAGTTTACCCTTTCTGACCTATCTTCTATTCAGTGAAAAGAACTCTAATTCCTATGGAATGGGTTCAAATCCTATTTCTGATGTTTATTACCCTGTGACTGTGGGCAAGAAATAAAGCATTATTAAAGAATTCTATTGATTCATTTCTCCAATCTATTTCCTGCTCAAGATAAAAAAGAGTTTTAGAAATGGGGAGGGGGTTCGGCTAGGTGGCGTAGTGGATAAAGCACTGGCCTTGGAGTCAGGAGTACCTGGGTTCAAATCTGGTCTCAGACACTTAATAATTACCTAGCTGTGTGGCCTTGGGCAAGCCACTTAACCCCATTGCCTTGCAAAAACCTAAAACAAACAAACAAACAAACAAACACTCCAGTATCTCTGCCAAGAAAACCCCAAATGGGGTCATACATAACTAAATAACAATATATTACATCATGAACCTTACAATCCAGCTTCTAACATACATCATCTGCGTTCATTCTTTGCATAAGCCATCCTACATGAAGAAATAATTTCCTCTTCACCTGGCCTCCTGGTTTCCTTCAAAGTTCATTCAGACGCCAGCTTGGGGCATTTCCTAATCTCAAGAGATATTAGTGCCCTCCTAAAAATTACCTTGTATTTCTCCTAGAGAATGTAAGCTTCCTGAGGTCAGGGACTGTTTCACGTTTGTGTTCTCGGGTTGGCACAGTGCCAATCTTTGTTGTACACTTAACAAATTCTTATTTGGTTTTAAAATATTCTATTTGTTTTACTCAATCAAGTTTGGCTTTCTCACCCTCCCTTTCCAATCCCATGAGAACAGGAGAAATGCAAAACCCTTAAAAACAGATATAATTTATCAGAGATTTCCACATTGGCCCTAGTCAGAAAAATGTGTCTTGCTCATTCAGAGTTCATATTTCTATCAGGAGGTAACTATTTATTGGGGTTCTCTATGGGAGGGTGACTCTAGGATCAGAGGGAGCTACTATCCTGGTACAGGCTACCCCCTGAATTCTTGCAAAAACCTCCCAAACCATCTTCCTGCTTCCACTCTTCCCTTTCATCTTTTTCATTTTGCTGCCTGAATAATTTTACCCATGACCTGGTCATGTCATTCCTTTGCTCGAGTAGATCTCAAAGCCCTTTGCTGTTGATATTCAAGATTCTCCTCAGTCTGAAAGTTTTCCAGCCTCCCAAGCCTATTTCCATTTCACTCCTCTGCTGCCCCTCCCTCCAAATGCTCTGAGCTAAAGGGCTCTCCCACATCTGAATCCTTGTCAGATGCCCTTTCTCCCCACCCCTCCCTGCTTCTTTTGTCCTTACCCATCTTTTAAAGCCCAATTCAAATACCTGCTTTTTGGAATCTCTTCCCACACAGCACCCTTGGGCTGAACATTGCAATCCTCTAATGCACTTGTATTTTTTAATTAATTCTTTTCAATGAATAAGAACATTTTTTTCCCTAGAGGGATGAGGCGGATTGGGAGAGAAAATAAAAGTGTGCTCACTCATCTAGGAACAAGCTTTTATTTTTTCTCCCAATCCTCCCCACCCCACCAGGGGCAAAAAGAAAGAAAAACAGAAGGCTAATAACAAATATACATTCAAGCAAAACAAATTTCTTCATTGTCCATGAGTTCAAATGTGGTTCTTCTGTAAATAGAGTCGATCATCTGACAGGAGATAGGTCATCATGCTTTTACACTTCAATATTCCATGGATTAGTGATTTCATCAGTGTGGAAACTCCTTCCATCAATAGATCTGAGTGCCCCTGTACCTTCCATTCTTCACCAATTTATTGATCTGGCCAGGAAAGATCCCTGCTCTTAGCAAGGTTATTTCTTGATTAGCAGGGTTCATTGTAGCCTATGGTACACTGGAAACAGTAATGCATTTGAAGCCACAGTGCCTGGGTTCAAATCCTATCTCTGTATTCACTTTGGTCAAGTTATTTCACCTTTCTCTACCTCAGTTGAACTAGATATATCCCTGAGCTTCCTCCCTCCCTTAAATCTATGATCCTATTGATGCAGAGGAAATACCAGGCAGAAAGCAAATAGTTAAATTTGTGCCTTTCTATGCTGACTTCGTGTATCTTGAAACATGTTATAGAAAAAAAAACTGTCTTGTAAACATCTCTGGGAAAAAATTTGCCTCCATCCTTGGGAAAGTCTGCCTCCCTGTACCAGACCTTGGGTTGATAAAAACTTATCTTGGGTGGTTAAATTTTGCCAACTATTTTAGATACTGGGTCTTGCCACTGGAAAGATCCTTCAAGGAAAAGGAGGTGGAGGCTAGAGGCTGACCAAATCTTATATGCTTTAAATTCTATATTTCTGATTTTAAAAAAATTGGTTTATCAGTCTCTAATTGGGGTTTGAAAGAATGTTAACCTCTGCTCTTCTCAAGGTCTATGTCTCCTCAGTTATAAATCTGTCTGTGTGAAACAGCCTAGTCCCCCTCTAATTACTATTTTCTTTTCCAGTGTTATACCAACTAGCTGTTTCAAATTTAGAGGTGTCTCCTCTCTTTAAACTGTACCCATTGAAAACATGCTCAACTGTATCCTGGAGATCATTGCAGATCTGGCCTCAGGGTAAAATCTTACATTCTTCTAATGCTTTACTTGGTAGTAGGAGTCAGGAAATTGGGGTCCCAGTCCTGACTCTGTTATTTCCCTTCTCTTAGTCTAGTTTCTGCTTCCTCTTCTAGTGGTAAGGTGGGATGGGCCTGGACCCAGTGATTTTATCCAGGAAATTCCTGGTATGAAACATCCTTCTAGGTCCCTAGCAGATTTGCAACTTAACTGAATTCTTTTCTTTTTTTTTTTTTGGTGAGGCAATAGAGTTGTGACTTGCTCAAGGTCACACAGCTAATATCAAGTGTCTACAGCTGTATTTGAACTTGGGTCCTCCTGACTTCAGGGCCTGTGTTCCCACCATTGCCCCATCTACCTGCCCAATTTATCTGAATTCTTATAGAGAGATGACTGAGGCATCCCAAAGTTAGGTGACTTGCCAGTGGTTTGAACCAGTTTGTATCAGAAATGGGAACTGATCCACCCTCTCTCAAGATGTGTCAAAACACTTTGCAAGCCTGAGAAATTTAATGTCCTCTCACAGAAAATGTGCCTAATAAATGTAGAATTGAAAAAAAAATGGAAATAATAAAGCCTGCCTGTTCTCCCTCATAGTTATTTTGAGAATCAGATAACATTGTTTTTTTATTCCATTGGTGAGGGAGGAAGAAATGATAGGAATAATTGTTTCATTTTACAGACAGAGGAAACTGAAAACTGGAGTCTTGGAAGGATCCTGGGGATGGGAACCAAGGACAAACTAGAAACCTTTATTCCTAGTGGTCAGTGGTCAGCAGAATTCCCTTGCCCTGCCACTGACTAGCAATGTGACTTAATCTCTCTGGGACCCATTTTCCTGCCTGAAGATTACATTGTCTCCAAAGTCATTTATGTCTTTAAAAAAAACAAACTTTTATCTTGTTTTTATATTAACAAACGTCTATTTTCTCTCTCTCCCGTTTGAAAAAATAAAAAACAAACCCTTGTAGGAAATATCCATAGTGAGGCAAAACAAATCCCCACATTGAACATGTCTGAAAAGGAATGTCCGTTCTACATTTTGAAGCTAACGCCTTTTATTGTCAAGAGATTGGTAGCATGCTTCATCATCCATCTTCTCAAATCATAGTTTTCATTGCAATGATCAAAATTCCCAAGGTTTTTTTTTTTTTTTTTTTTTTGCAAGGCAATGGGGTTAAGTGGCTTGCCCAAGGCCACACAGCTAGGTAATTATTAAGTGTCTGAGATCACACTTGAACTCAGGTCCTCCAGACTCCAGGGCCGGTGCTCTATCTACTGCGCCACCTAGCGGCCCTCCCAAGTTTTTCAGAGTTGTTTTTTCTGTTAAAATTTTAATATATAAAATAGCTTCTGCTCACTTCACTTGCATCAGTATTGACATGTCTTCTCAGGTCTCTCTGAAATCCCAGGGTGTCCCTTAAGGCAAAATAATATTCCACTATATACATATACCATAATTTTGTTAGTCATTTTTTTTGCAAGGCAAATGGGGTTAAGTGGCTTACCCAAGGTCACACAGCTAGGTGATTCTTAAGTGTCTGAGGTCACATTTGAACCCAGGTCCTCCTGACTCCAGGGCAGGTGCTCTTTCCACTGTGCCACCTAGCTGCCCCTAGCCATTTTCTAAATTGATGGCCAACATTAGATGGCACTGTGGATAGAGTGATGATCTTGAAGTCAGAAAGACTCATCTTCCTGCCTTCACATCTGACCTCAGATACTAGTGGCTGTATGACCCTGGATAAGTCACTTCGCGCTGTTTGCCTCAGTTTCCTCATCTGTAGAATGAGCTGGAGAATTGGCAAATCACTCTGGTATCTCTGCCAAGAAAATCCCAAATAAGAGTTAAGAATAGTAGAACAGGGGCAGCTGGGTGGCAGAGTCAGGAGGACCTGAGTTCAAATGTGACCTCAGACACTTAAGAATCACCTAGCTGTGTGGCCTTGGGCAAGCCACTGAACCCCAGTGCTTTGCAAAAAAGAAAAAAGAATAGTAGAACACAACTGTCCCCTAGTTTCTGTCCTTTGCCCCTACAAAAAGAGCATCTATGACTATATTTAGACATTTAGCAGCTTTAATCCCGCTTTGGTTTCTTTGGAGTATAGTCTGGTAGAGACAGTCAAAGGATAAATCAATATTTGTTTGCCTACTGTGTGCTAAGTGGAGGAAGAAGTGGCGAACCATTCCGGGATCTCTGCCAAGCGCACTTCAGATGAGGTCATGGCTGTGGGGCCTTATTAGAGGCCCGTGACGTCAGGGAGGTGACGTCAGGGAGGTTGAGTGGGGGAGGGGAGCCTCCGGAGCTGAAAGGGTCCCGCTAACTCGGGGGGCGGGCGCTGTGCGGGGGCCCTCAAGCTGCTTCCGATCTAAGGCAAGAAATACAAGAGCTGGGGGGCCCCGCGAAGGCAGCACTGGAGGGGGGCGGGGCTTCGGGGGCCCCCAAGGGTGAACCCGGCGCGCGCGCTTCCCCTCCCGCGCCCGCCAGGGAGGAGGGGCCGCTCTCCCACAAGCCTCCGGGGCCCGGCCCGGCCCCGCCCCCTTCCGGCGGCTCTCGCGAGAACCGGAGGCGGAAGTCTCGGACGCTCCGGCGCAGCCGCACGTGCGGAGTCTCCTGCTTGCGGCCGCCGCCGTCCGAGCCGGACCCGCGGGGCTGAGCGCCGGCGTCATGGGGAGGCTGCGCCGGCGCTTCAACGTCAAAGGGCGGCAGCAGCCGCCGCCGGGGCCCGCGGCCCAGCGGCCGGGCGTCCAGGTGCAGCTGGAGCTGGGCGGTAAGGGCTCCCCGAGCCTCAGTTTACCTAAGCGTGAGACATGGGCAGAAGGGGGCTGGGGTCTCCCAGGACCGCCTTCTCCCCCTTGAGCCTCAGTTTACCTAATCATGAAAGGGGCACCAAGGGGCTGGGGTCTCCGAGGTCTCCTCCGAACCTCAGTTTACTCCTCTGTGAAAGGGGCACCAAGGGGCTGGGGTCTCCGAGGTCTCCTCCGAACCTCAGTTTACTCCTCTGTGAAAGGGGCACCAAGGGGCTGGGGTCTCTGAGGGCCTTCTCCAAACCTGAGTTCACTCGTCTGTAAAATGGTCATAAAAGGTGTGTGATCTCCAGGTGCCTTCTCCTCTGAGCCTCAGTTTACCTAATCTCGAAATGGGCACAAAGGGGTTGTCTTCCTTTATACCCTCTCCTCCTTGCGTCTTGCTTTGCTCCTCTGGAAAATGAGCATAACTAAGTGGACGGCTCCCTAAGGCCTAGCATGTCAGTGAAGGAACCATTCTACAGAGGAGTAAACTGAGGTTCAGAAAAGCAAAGGGACTTGGGGGACACAGAACCTTTAACTCTGTTTTGCAAAGAG
This sequence comes from Macrotis lagotis, assembly GCF_037893015.1. Lineage (NCBI taxonomy): Eukaryota > Metazoa > Chordata > Mammalia > Peramelemorphia > Peramelidae > Macrotis > Macrotis lagotis. Next base: position 666,484,838 of record NC_133666.1, read on the forward strand.
TCAGCTGAGACTAGAGAAAGGGAAAGGACTTGCTTCTCCGGGACATACAGACATGGAGCCATGAGTGAGAATTGTTACTGATATTAGCTCCTTGGGACCCTGGACCCTGGACCAGTTTCCTGATCTATCAAATGAACTTGAGAAGGAAATGGCAGACTGCTCCGATATCTCTGTCAAGAAGACCCCATATGGGGTCCCGAAGAGTCAGGCCCGACTGAAACGACTGAAAGCAATATAGACACATACCCCTAGGTACTTTTGGGGACCTATGTAGCTGGTGCACTGGATAGAAAGTTGCACTTGAGGGGCGGCTAGGTGGCGCAGTGGATAGAGCCCAGGACCTGAGTTCAAATCCGGCCTCAGACACTTAATAATGACCTAGCTGTGTGTCCTTGGGCAAGCCACTTAACCCCATTGCCTTGTAAAAACTAAAAAAAACCAACAAAAAGTTGCACTTGAAAGAGTTGAGTTAAAATCTGACCTCTGACACTTAGTAGTTGTGTGACTCGGGACGCATCGTTGAACTTCCTCCTATCTCAGTTTCTTCAGTGGCAACATAGGTCTAACAGTAGCACCTGCTTCCCAGGATTGTGAGGATCAAATGAGATATTTGTGAAGGACTTCGAAAACCTTAAGGCATGTGTTAAGGGCTAATTATTGTTAGTGTGATTGTTGTTGTTATAAAATAAGTAGTGAGGTGCGTCAGTGATTTCCTCAATCAGTCAACAAAAATTTCTTAAGTACCTGCTTTTGGTTATTTAAGAAAAAGCCCCCTGCCCTCAAAGAGCTCTCAATCTAAATCCCTCCAAATGCCGGTGCTAATAGTTGCACTCCCTGGCTTGCCTAGAGACACTGCTGCCTCTTGTTCTTGCCTTCCTGCTTCCCAAGGGCAGTAAGGACCCCTGCCTAGGGTCCTGTCCACCATGCTAGGCCTTAGGGAGCCCTCCACTTAGAACTGTCAGTGCCCTCTCTCATTTTATAGTTAATGGACTGGAGCTGGATAGACCCAAAGTTAGGTGGAAAGTAGGTATCAGAGATGGGATTCTAGTGGGATGCTACTCCAGTTCTTCTCCCAGGGTGACTCTGGGGTGAGTCCGACCCTTCAGTTAGTCCCAGTCCAGCTAAGGAAATGCTATCTCCAAGCCAACCTCCCTCCTCTTTTCTCCAAAGATAACATGAGCTACTTTATTTTAGGCTTTGCCTAAAATCCTGTCTCTAGCTCTCCCTTGGTCTTTCTAAGTTTCCTCATCAAAACAAGGAAATAAAGTTGTCCTGGTTTGATTGAATGATTGGTTCTTCTCATTTAAAATCCTTCTTGGTATTCCTATCTCTTTGCTGTCTACATGCTTGGATTCCTGGGGCATGACCCTTCCCATTCTGTGCCTATCCAAACTGACCAGGTTGATCAAGACCTCTGGGCTATGAGAATTGAGGCATGTGTCTTTCCAGACAGGGACCTCTTGAAAGGAGTGGATGAGAGCAATGTACTTGTCCTGCCTGGACGGAAGGAGAAAAAGAAGAAAGCTGCACCCACCACCAAGAAGGAGAAGAAACCCTTGACCAAGAAAGAGAAGAAGCTCCTACAGAAAGTGTTGGAGCAAAAGAAAAAAAAGACCCAGGTATGGCCCTATTGGGGATGGGGGCAGCTTTGTGCAGTTCCTGGAAGGGTCATTGAGGTCCTTTTCAGTCTTCTGCAATTCTTTCATGGTCTTAAAAGTGTTGTAAAAATGGTGGTTCTGGTTGTTCTGAAATCTTTCTCTTGTTAATTTTGATGGCATTCATATAGATGGGACCTGGGGCATGTCAGCTTTCTTGCTATTATTCTTTTTAATAGGTTGTATTCTGTAGATTGGTGCATAGGTTTATAAAGTAATGGCTTTTCATAATTGAATGGAAAGGTAAAAGTTCATCTGACTCACTGCCAGCATCTTCTTGTTTAGCAGTGGGCAGAATAAGAGGAACAGTGTTTATTCATCTTTATATCCCTAATACCTAGCAGGATGATTCTTTGTCCTTAGTAGGTGGTTTATAAGTCTTTGAATGAATAAATGAATGGAATGATCCAGTGAATGACCCCATGGATG